>NC_138773.1:113562885-113695385 GCF_965119305.1 Pelophylax lessonae | reverse complement strand
CGTTTTACGAAACGAGTCCGTAGTTTTCAAGTATACCCTGATTGCCCAAACCACATCCAAGGAATGTAATGCAAACTCCCGAGGATGACTGGGCTTAGGACACAGGGAAGGTAATACAATATCCTCATTCAGATGAAACTCTGAAACCACTTTAGGAAGGAAGGAAGGATTCGGACATAGAACCACCTTATCCCTATGAACCACTAGATATGTAGAACGACAAGATAATGCGGCCAGTTCTGACACCCTGCGTGCAGAAGTGATGGCCACCAGAAAGGCCACCTTCTGGGATAACGTAAGCAAGGGAATCTCCATAATATTTTCAAAGGGAGGTTTCTGAAGAACCGACAGCACCAAATTAAGATCCCAGGGCGGCATGCCAGGTGCCGCACCCCCTGGATGAAACTCCGCACCAGGGAATGAGTAGCCAGAGGCCTCTGAAAGAAGATTGCTAATGCTGAAACCTGACCCTTGATAGTGCTCAAGGACAGTTTCTGCTCAACCCCCTTTTGCAGAAAAGCCAATATTCGGGCCACCGAGTAGGAACATGGAGGAAACCCAAGGGATTCGCACCACGCGATATAAGACTTCCATGTGCGATGATAGACTTTTCTGGAAGTCGCTTTCCTCGCTTTAATTAGAGTAGGAATAACTGAAGCTGACAAACTCTTGTCCTTCAGCACCTGGGTCTCAACAGCCAGGCCGTTAAAGCCAGCGATCGTAAAGCAGGATGGAAAATCGGTCCCTGAGACAGCAGGTCCTCCCTGAGAGGAAGTCTCCAAGGGACGTCCGCGATCAGTCTGACCAGGTCGGCATACCAGGCCCGACGGGTCCAATCCGGAGCCACAAGGATGACTGGAATTCCCTCCACCTCTATCCTGCGAAGAAGTTTCGGCAGCAATTTGAGAGGAGGGAAGGCATACAGTAGCTGATACTGCCCCCATGGGGCGACCAGTGCATCTGCGGCGTCTGCTAGAGGATCGCGGGAGTGAGCCACAAACCTCCACACCTTCCTGTTGAGCCGAGATGCCAACAGATCCACATCCGGGGTGCCCCAACAAAGGCACAGTTGGTGAAATACCTCTGGATGAAGAGACCATTCCCCTTGATCCAGAATCTGATGGCTGAGATAATCTGCCTGCCAATTTTCCACCCCCGGAATGAATACCACGGAGAGAGCTGGAACAAACCGTTCCACCCAACGAAGAATGCTGGCCACCTCTATGGCCGCCAGGACGCTCCTGGTGCCCCCTTGGTGATTGATATAAGCCACGGCCGTGGCATTGTCCGACTGGATCCGAACCGGGCTGCCCCGGAGCTGCTCGGTCCAGTGAATCAGAAAGTCTGTTCGCTCTCAGTTCCAACACATTTATCGGTAACCTGGATTCTTCCAGGGACCAAAGTCCCTGAGCAGATAATCTGCCGAGAATTCCTCCCCATCCGAATAGACTGGCATCCGTGGTGACAATCGTCCAGTATATCGGAAGAAATGACTTCCCCTGGCTGAGCATCGGAGACCGAAGCCACCAGACCAGAGACTCCCTGGCTCGCTCGCTCAGTCGGATCAGATTGTCCAGGGAATCGGGATTCCGGTTCCATTTGAGAAGAATCTCCTTTTGAAGCATTCGGGTAAGGGACTGGGCAAATGGTACTGCCTCGACGGAAGCCACCATCAGACCCAGGACCCTCATGCAAGTCCGAAGGGAAGGCCAGTTGACAGACAGTAACAATTGAATCGTTGATTGAATCTTCTGGAGTTTCTCCGCAGGGAGAAACACTTTTGCCCGGGATGTGTCTAAAATTAGACCCAGATATTCCAGCCTCCTGGTGGGAACCAGAGATGACTTCTGCAGGTTCACCAGCCACCCGAACTCTTGCAAAGAGATCATGGTGATCTCCAAGTTTAGCAACAGAGCCTGCGGAGACTCCGCACGAAGCAGAAGATCGTCTAGGTAACCTAGAATCGATATGCCTCGCTGTCGCAACAACGCCAAAAGTGGGGCCAACACCTTTGTGAAGACCCGGGGAGCCGAGGCGAGACTAAAGGGTAATGCCGCAAACTGATAATGGTTCTCTCCTACAGAAAAACGCAGGAAACGCTGATGTCCTGCGTAAATGGGAATGTGAAGCTAGGCATCCTTGATGTCTATGGACGCCAGAAAATCCCCCTGATGCAGGGAGGCCGCTACTGTGCGAATAGACTCCATCTTGAATTTTTGTACCCTGACAAAAAGATTGAGTGCTCTTAAGTCCAGAATTGGACGCACCTTGCCCTCTTTTCTGGGTATTGTGAATAGGTTCGAATAGAACCCCTGAAAACGCTCTGTCCAAGGAACGTGGACCACCGCTCCTTGTTGCATCAAATCAGTTACTGCCCCCCGCAAAGCTTTTAAGCGATCCGGGGATAGTCGGATATTGGAAGGGAAGAATCGCACCGGTGGAAGTGATCAAAACTCGATCTTGTATCCCGACCGTATGACCTCTTGAACCCATCTGTCTGGAATCCTGGAGAGCCATGAGTCCGGAAACCGGTGAAGACGTCCCCCCACCCCAGATATGGGTGGGGGCGCACCTTCAGGCTTTTGTGGTTTTATCTTCAGCTCTGGAAGAGCCGGACTTTTGTTTACCCGACCAGCGCCCCTTGAATCCTCCTGGAGGGGCTTTGCCTTATCGCCCGCCCCAGCGGAGCGAAAAAACTTTATGAGCGGAAAAGGTAGGCCCCCGTCTATGATGAGGTCCTTTACCCTTAGTATTCTGTGGCAAAAAAGTGCTCTTGCCCCCAGTGAGATCCTTGATAATCTCATCCAAGGTGGCCCCAAACAGGCGATTCCCCTGAAAAGGGAGATTAGCCAAAGCTTTTTTGGAACCTTGATCCGCCGACCAGCACTTTAACCACAGCACACACCTGAGGACCACTGCTGAAATCGATGCACGCCCCAACAATGGAGTGGCGTCCAGAGCGGTGTCACAGACGAACTGTAGCCCTTGTATCATTTGCTCCAGCAAATCTGATACTGCCGGGGGGATACTTCTCCCCTCTAGGTCACGGCGTAACAACTTGGTCCATTCTGTCAAAGTTTGTGAAACTAAACCAATGGCAACCACTGGCCTAAAGGCTGACCCTATCAGGGAAAAAATGAAGCGGGATACGGCTTCCACCTTACGATCCACCGGATCCCTAAAGGACGGAGCATCCTCCAACGGGATAACAGTAGCTTTATTTAGTCTGGAAATCGGTGAATCCACCAATGGTGGTACTGTCCATTTTTTAAGGAGGGATTCCTCAAACGGGTAACGTCTAGCAATGCGTTTGGAAATACCAGGGGTTCGTTTTGGACGACCCTATTCCTCTAATTATATTACCAAAACATTTGGGCAAGGGAAACACCTTCGCCATTTTGGTAGGCTTGTTCGTACCAAAAGGAATTTCAGTATCAGCTACCTCTGCCGGTGTAACCTCAAGTCTTAAGGTTTCCCGGACAGACAACTAGTGCATCCACCAACGCTTCTTGTGCGATGGCAGAGGCAGAAACGTCCTCCTCACTGTCTGAGGAGACCTTACCCGAGACACAAGCCCCAGAAGAGGGACCTGCAGCTGCAGTGACAGGCTCAGAATCTGCATCTTAAGTGTCAGATGAAATAGGGGCAGGCGGGGGTCGCTTTCTTGCCCCCCGTCCCTGACAGGCCACCTCCACCCGGGATACAAAAGACTCCAAAACCGCTGACAATGCATCAATAGTAAGTGGGGAACTGGAGGGTCCTGCGGCCACCTCGAGGGGATCAGGTGGGGATACATGTGTGGCAGGGTCCATGACTAATCCAAGAACACTTGCCAGCAAACAAAAATTGCAAAAGAAAAAAAGCTTTTTTTTGTGTGTGTAATCCCCCAGCGCAACAGCGCCCCTCAGCGTTACCTGCTTCGGACCCCCACAGAGAGAGAGACCCCAAGGGCTCACCACCTGATGCACAGAAGCTTCTACCGAACTGCTCTCAGCGCTGTCCTTTACAGAACAGGAAGTCTTGTTGATAGTTTTCCCGGGTAAAGGAGGCGGCTCCGCCCCTTTGGCGCTCCCACTGCTACTCCTCGAGGTAGCTGGGCGTATCCAAAATGGCCGCCCCCATACAGGAGACACCAGGCTTTGCCAAAATTTGCGGCCCCGGACGGCCTGTGGAAGGATGGCGGCGGCCTGCTGAATCATGCGGCCTGCGGGAGGATGGCAGCGGCCTGCGGGATGCGTGCGGCCTGCGGAAGGAGGGCGGCGGCCTGCGGATTCCGTGCGGCCTGCGTGAGGATGGTGGCGGCCTGCGGGAGGATGGCGGCAGCCTGCGGACAGCCTGTGGAAGGATGGCGGCGGCCTGCTTAATCGTGCGGCCTGTGGGAGTATAGCAGTGGCTTGCGGGATCCGTGCGGCCTGCGGGAGGGCGGCGGCCTGCGGATTCCGTGCGACCTGCGGGAGGATGGCGGTAGTCCATGTAGCTGCATCACTATGCATTAGGTAGGTGCTTGATCATATCACCCTTTTACATGACTATTTCAAATAGTAACGCCAGCCCCTGTCTCCATCCCTGACCTCAGTCATGGCTTCCTCCGTTTACAGCGCCAGCTCTTTACAGCGACTATCAGATAGTCAGCTCCCAAACCAAGCCTCCTGGAGTGGTATCTTTTATTCATCAAATCACACTCAAGAGGGAGATCTGTGAAACATGTCATAGGATAGAGGGGGAACCCAGGATCAAAAGGGACCGACCATCCACAGAGGGGCCCGTATCCATTCCCAAAACCCGACAGGGAAGAGGGGGAACATTCTACTCACCATACCGGAACAGGCGGGCACCCACTCCTAACAGAACCCCTCTCCACCTGAGGTGGGGGGGATGTCGAACAATACAGACGCCGCGACTCAGTTTCCGACTGGTCGTAAGCGTCCTGTCGAGACGTTTAACTCGCAGGGCCAGTCCCCTTCCAGTGGGACTATGTCGCGGCCGACCCAGCACGGAGCTAGGGCCTGCACGCGCTCGTAGGCTGACTGGGGTGACCGCTGGATCTTAACATCCAGCCCGTCGCCCAGCTCCAGCAAAATTGTTTAAATGTGTCGCGGCCGATCCAGCGTGGAGCTGGAATCTGCGCGCGCGCTTGTAGGCCGGCTGGGGTGACCACTGGACCTCAACATCCAGCCCGTCGCCCAGATCCGGCATAATTGCTTGAAGATCTCACAGGAACAACTGGAGAAAAAAAGCTAACTTAAAAAGAATCTAAAAAATCTTGCCAGGACCAAAGATCCCAGCAAGGAACTTAGGTCCTTACTCCTGACTAGACAGAAAAAAACTGACATCCTGTAGCAGAGAGAGAGAGGATATACCCTCTGGGACTGCCCCTAAGGTATGGCCAGAACGTTTTCTTCTGCCTAGTGTCCTACTCCTGTAGAGGGCAGTATAACCCAATTTGATATTAATCAAAGAGGACTGCGTCTGTCAATGAGCGACAGAAATTTTTTTTTACAAAAGTGGTCATTGAAATGATATATTGCTCACGCATGCCAAGGGTATATATGTAATTACACCACAAAATACATTCTGCTGCTTCTCCTGAGTACAGGGATACCACATGTGTGAACCTTTTTGGGAGCCTAGCTGTGTACGGGACCCAGAAAACCAATCACCACCTTCAGAATTTCAAAGGGCGTAAATTGTTCATTGCACTTTCTCACTACCTATCACGGTTTCGGGGGCCCTGAAATGTCAAAATAGTACAAACCCCCCCCCCCCATCTTCCCCAAATGACCCCATTTTGCAAAGACACTCCAAGTTATTTGCTGAGAGGCATGGTGAGTCCATGGAATATTTTATATTTTGCCACAAGTTTTGGGAAAATTATTATTTTTTTTTTTTTTTTACACAAAGTTGTCACTAAATTATATAATGCTCACACATGCCATGTGTATATGTGAAATTACACCCCAAAATACATTCTGCTGCTTCTTCTGAGTAGGGGGATACCCCATGTGTGAGACTTTTTGGCAGTCTAGCCACGCACAGGACCCCGAAATCCAATCACCGCCTTCAGGCTTTCCGAGGGCGTAAAGTGTTGATTTCACTCCTCACTACCCATCACAGTTTCGGAGGCCATGAAATGCGGAGACAGCACAAACCCCCCCCCACCCCAAATTACCCCTTTTAGGAAAATAAACACCCTAAGCTATTTGCTGAGAGGCATGTTGAGCCTTTTGCAGATCTCACTTTTTGTCACAAAGTTTTAAAAATTGAAAAAAAGGAGGGAAAAAATGCATCTTCCTTTTTTTTTTTTTTCTTCATTTTCCAAAATAAATGAAAGCAGCAAAATACTCACCATGCATCTTCGCAAATACCCTGGGGGGAATACTTTTCGAAAAGGGGTCATATGGGGGGGGGGGGGGGTTTGTGTCATCCTCGCATTTCATGGCCTTCAAAACTGTGATAATAAGTGAGGAGTGAAATCAACAATTTACGCCCTTAGAAAGCCTGAAGGTGGTGATTGGTTTTCAGGGTCCTGTACGTGGATAGACTGCTAAAAGGTCTCACATATGTGGTATCTCCGTACACGGAAGAAGCAGCAGAATGTATTTTGGGGTGTCATTTCTAATGTGGCGATTGGTTTTCGGGGTCCCATACACAGCTAGGCTCCCAAAAAGTCTCACACGTGGTATCCCTGTACTCAAGAGAAGCAGCAGAATGTATTTTTGGGGTGTAATTTCACATATACCCATGGCGTGTGTGTAATATATCATTTAGTGACAACTTTGTGTAAAAAAAAAAACAGAAAAAAAAAAAAATGGTCATTTTCCCGAAACTTAGAGCAAAATATAAAATACTCCATGGACTCAATATGCCTCTCAGCAAATAGCTTTGGGTGTCTCCTTTCCAAAAAGAGGTCATTTGGGGGTTTTGGGGGAGGCCCTACATAAAATGGTGGATGTTACAATTTTTTTGTCACACAGTATTTGCGCACAGATTTTCCAGACGCAATTTTTGCAAAAAAAAAAAAACTTTTTAAATTTAATACACAAATACACTATATATTTTCTAATTGTTTGGTAAAATTTAAAATATGATATTATGCCAAGTACATAGATACCAAACACAACATGCTTTAAAATTGCACACGCCCGTGCAGTGGCAACAAACTACGTACATTTTTAAAAGCCTTTACAAGTTACCACTTTAGACTTAGAGGTAGTCTACTATTACTGCCCTCAACCTGGCGTTTCACAGCGATACCTCACATGCATGCTGCAATTGCGGTTTGCATATGACACTAGATCAACGCTTGCATGCGCCTTTGCGCGCAAGCACGGCGGGAACGGGGGTGCTTGAATTTTTTTTTTTTATTTTGCTTTGTTATTTTGACACCTTCCCTTTCATTTTTTTTTTTTTAAATCATTTTTTATTGTTACCGTGAATTTAAATATCCCCTATGTCAGCAATCTGTAGGGACAGACTTTTTTTTTAAAAAAATTGGGGTCCATTAGACTCTAGATCTCTCCTCTGCCCTTAAAGCATCTGACCACACCAAGATTTGTGTGATAAGATGCTTTTTCAATTTCCCAATGGCGCTGTTGATTTCTGGCAAAACCGAAGCTCTATGGTCAGATAATGGAACCACCGGCTGCACTCTTGGGTTACCCAGTGGGACAGGAGAGCCCGAGAAAAACCACAGAAGGCAGCAAGAGGGGGGTAGGGGGGTTGGGGGTAGGTGTGGGGGTGGGTGGGAGTCCCCTCCCACTGCCTGCAAAAGCAGTCTAGCGGCTAATTATCAGCTAGGATTGCCTTTACATGTAAGCCGACCATTAGCTGTAAAAAACGATAACAAGATGCCGCCTAAATCTGCAGGCATCATCTTGGTATAACCACTCAAAGTCCAGTGATGGACCAGTATATTGCTGGTCCTTGTTCTGCAAATATTGTAGTTTTTTTTTTTCATGCAGCCTGTGGGCTGAATGAAAAGAGAACCTAACAGATTCCTTCATCCACATTCATCGATGTGGATGAAGAAACCTCTGCCAGCAAATTTGTAGTATACTCATCATTAGACAGCTTAAAACATCCACCCACTTCTCTTATGATGGGCATACATGATGAAAGCCATATATGCCTTTTTTTTTTTTTTTTACTGTGGTGGTGAAATCACCTCCTACAGCGCTGCCATCAGAGATTTCCATATATGTTGAGCGCAAACGCTGTTTGTGTCAGAATATATAAAATCAATGTGGCAGCTGATGGGCATACCTGCAAGGCAAACTGGTTAACAATCTGGGCCATTATAATATGGGCCATACTAACATCCACTAATATTTCATTCACAGACGCCGCACAGTGTGGGCCACCTTTTCGGTGATCCTCGTGGGAGTCTCTTGTGGGATAGTTGCACCCCTCCTGTCTCATATAGCCATCTGCATCCTGATACTTGACACCCCAATTGTTATAAAATTATGTTTAAAGGCTAGAGACAGACCTGGAGAGGCTGTTGCCCGGTGAATTCTGTCGATAATACAAACCAGAGATATTCTCTGGCTCTGTTTTTTAAGCTTTGTGGCCTTCTCTTCTACATCACACTTAGGATGTTCTTTCAAGGTATGTACATACTTGTTGATATGAAACTATGCTGTGAAACTTGACGACCCTATATGGGTGTAACAGACATTTTGTAGAAAATATGGATGTAAATGTCTTCATATGCAATACTCTTCTATTATGCCTTTTTTCTAATGACCGTAATTTGTTTCACTTCTCTAGTCTGAGATTTTTTTCTGCTGGACCACTGAGAAAGGTTACCAACCGAAACGTGTCTGGTCCCTCCGTCTCAAGAAATCCCAGCCATTCTTATCTGTGATATATTGATTAAAAACAAGTGGCCAAACAATACATGTTCTTCATTTATGTAAACAATCACTTCCACGTTTTGTCTATGAATGTTCAAGATTGTACAAATAAAGCTGTTAAAACTTACTCAAACTCTGGTTTTTGCCATTTAAAGTCCCACCCCCAGGGGATCTTTTTGCAACTGGTTAACAATAGACCAATAAAAATAAACATTACATTGGTACCTGAAAAGTAAAAAATGGTTACCAATGAAAAACAGTAACAATAAAGTACAGTAAAAGTAGAAAGCGTAGAAGTAGAAGAGCAGAGTAAGAACAGAAAATTAACTCAAACCAACTATTTTTGGCTTTTATTTTTTAGTAACTTTTTTTCTTCAACTTTAACGTTCCAGCTTAGGGTCTCTCAAAATGACAATCGCCATCTAACATCTTTCGAGACCCTGTGTAAGTGTGCCCTAGACTGTGCCGTGCTGTACCCAATGCTAATACTCCACTAGTGTGTGGTAGCGTTGGAAACAGTCCCTGATGCAGAGACCAGGACTGGTGGGACAATAAGTACGAGTGTCACGCCTAAATCCGCGCTTCCTACAGACACGACATCTTCTTTGGGGGCGTCTTTGGGTAGGGGTATTCGGGAGGATAAGCCGGCTCACTGCATCTGCTAAAAAGATGAGGCCTGTAATTTTCATCATAGGTACACTTCAACTAAGACAGAATGGGGGGAAAGAATCCAGGAAATTAACATTGTAGGATTTCTAATGAATTAATTGGTAAATTCCTCGGTAAAATAAGTATTTGGTCACCTACAAACAAGCAAGATTTCTGGCTCTCACAGACCTGTAACTTCTTTAAGAGGCTCCTCTGTCCTCCACTCGTTATCTGTATTAATGGCACCTGTTTGAACTTGTTATCAGTATAAGAGACACCTGTCCACAACTTCAAAACAGTCACACTCCAAACTCCACTATTGCCAAGACCAAAGAGCTGTCGAAGGACAGCTGGGAAGACTGAATCTGCAAAAGGCAAGCAGCTTGGTGTGAAGAAATCAACTGTGGGGAGCAATGATTAGAAAATGGAAGACATACAAGACCACTGATAATCTACCTCAACCTGGGGCTCCACGCAAGATCTCACCCCGTGGGGTCAAAATAATCACAAGAACGGTAAGCAAAAATCCCAGAACTACACGGGGGGACCTAGGGAATGACCTGCAGAAAGCTGGGACCAAAGTAACAAGGCTACCATCAGTAACACTACACCGCCAAGGACTCAAATCTTGCAGTGCCAGACGTGTCCCCCTGCTTAAGCCAGTACATGTCCGGGCCCATGTGAAGTTTGCTAGAGAGCATTTAGATGATCCAGAAGAGGATTGTGAGAATGTCATATGGTCAGATGAAACCAAACTTTTTGGTAAAAACTCAACTCGTGTTTGGAGGAGAAAGAATGCTGAATTGCATCCAAAGAACACCATACCTACTGTGAAGCATGGGGATGGCAACATCATGCTTTGGGGCTGTTTTTCTGCAAAGGGACCAGGATGGGAGGGGGGGGCGGGGGAGTACAAGCGCTGCAGAATCTGTGGGCTGCCAATCGGGATTTGCCAGCACATCAGGGAGGGCACTATGGGCCTGTCTTTGAATTCTCTGTGGCTGCGGGACACTACTTGTGCTATCCACCGCACTGGCTTGAACTGCACTTATGGGACTCGCCATGTCACCAAGTGATACTGCAGTGTTGGTTTCACAATGACCAGGGTGTACTAGGCCAGTGGTTCTCAACTCCGGTCCTCGGGACCCACCAACAGGCCAGGTTTGCAAGATAACTAAATTACATCACAGGTGATCTCATTTGCTGCTCAGTGATTGCAGTATTCTAGTCTGCATCCCCCAAGGTAATACTTAAAATCTGGCCTGTTAGTGGGTCCCGAGGACCGGAATTGAGAACCACTGTACTAGGCCGCTGGTGCTTGCCAGTTCACCAGAAGTTTGAGCGGCACTAGTACCAACACTCTGCTCCAAACAAGCACCCTGTGATCACTGCACCTCAGCAACTCCAGAACGGGGTCGGGTATGCCTGACCTTAGCAGGGACCATGCCATTGTCGGGGCTGTCAGGGAGCCACTACTTTCTACAGGTTCATATACTGATCCTGATTCTGCCAGTGAGACGTCCCCATCACTCTCATCTGACGTGGTCAGTATCCTGTAGGCCTCTTCACTAGTTATCTCCGTTTGGACATTTTGGCCACTAAATTTATAGGTACCTAGTGCGACTCACAGGTAAAAAGCACCCAGTTGTCGAGGACAATTTGAGTCGCTACAAAATAAAAAAAAAAAAAAACTGCTTGTGCTAGCACAGATCAGGCCTGACTCTGCCAATGCTGCGGTTTTGTGTGATGTGTTTTTGGAAGGGACATTAATCTATTGATTACTGCACTTGCCTGGGTGGAGTGGGGTGGGCTAGGCCGAAGTGCTAGGCTGAGGGGCAAAACGCAGGTGCTGGCAGGTGTCGTGACCGATCCTGCTAACGCTGCGTTTTGGGAACCCTAGTATAGTTCTGATCAGATCAAAGATATTGATCCGTACTGATACTATACTGGTAACGGAGGTGTTTGGTATGTGTGTGTCACTGGCAAAGGTTTAAATTATATTTCTAAATATGCGGCAGGGATCTGCGCTGTCCTAGGTTGACACCAAGTAGCGTTAACGCTAACTAATGTCACCTGTATCACTAATAGTGATCAGAGAAAAGATCTGTACACTATAAAAGTGACACTGACAGGGCAATTAAGGGGTTAACTGGGGGGTCATAAGGGGGTTAAATCTTTATTGGGGGGGGTGACGTGTACCAGGATTGGACAGACCTTGCCTTCCTGTGAACAGTAAATAGGTGTGAATAAAACCCCTAAAAGCGTTCCGATTCTGGAACTGGTACAATGACCCCTTCTGAGAGCAGATCCTGTTCCACCCCAATAAGACTTCGTAGACGATATGGGGACAAGCGCAGGTTGGAAGAGAAAAACATTGACGAAGGCAAGGATCAAAACTCGATCTCTTAACCGAATAAACTTATGGGCCCATTTGTCTTGAATCAAGCAGGTCCACAGCTCTGGAAAGAAGCGAAGTTGTCCCCCCACCCCAGAGACGGGTGAAGACACCCCTTCAGGCAGAAGTGGGCTTGTCTGTGGTCCTGGAGGAATCCGCTCAAAGCCAACAAGGCCAGGGCCTCTTGGAAACCCCTGCGGGGTTACGTGTAGATTTTAACCCCCTGGTCCTTAGATCCAAAGGGAAGAAAGGACCGCTTATGGGCTGAGAAGAAAGGGCCACGTTTTCCTGTAAGACCCTTAATGATCTCCTCTATGGAAGTCCCGAACAGGTGGTCTCCTACAAAGGGGAGGTTAGTACCTTCTTGGAAGCCTGGTCCGCAGACCAGTATTTCAGCCATATTATGCGGCGAAGGGTCACCGCTGTCACAGACAGCCTGCAAGCTAAGGGGGCTGCATCTAGAGAGGCATCAGATATATTGCAACCCCTGGACCAACTGGTCCGCCAGGTCAGGAGGAGAGATTGTCCCCCTTCAAAATCCTGGTGCAGAAGCTTAGCCCATTTCGTTAGGTCTGGAAAACTAAGGTTATGGCAAACGACAGCCGCAGTAAAAAGGTATCGGACCTGAGATTCAGCGCTCGTCAAAAGGGTCCTTGAATGACGGAGAGTCCACCACGAGAAAGGTGCCTTTAATTCAACCTGGAAACCTGAGAGTTCACCACAGGTGGTACTGTCAGTTTCTTTAACAGGGACTCTTCAAAAGGATACCTTCTAGCGAAACGCTTAGGTACCCCGACAGTGCGTTTTGGGGAACCCCACTGACTAGCGAGCATGCTGTCAAAATGGGTAGGAAAGGGGAATACTTTTGGTACCTGCAGAGCCTCAATGGCGACAAAGTGCACCTGTGCAGCTGACGCAGCCGTAGCTGTGTACTCCAATTTTAAAGTTTCCTGCACTGACAAAATCAGTGCATCCACTAGCGCCTTTTCATGCGTGACTGTAGTGGAAGAGGATTCATCCTCACTATCCGAGCACTCCAGCTGCGTGGACGCAGACTCAGTAGGTTGGCTCACATCCGTGGTGGGCCAAATCAACCTCAGAATCTGAGGAAACAAGAGGATGCAGGTGAGGGCGGAGGACGCTTTTTGCTCGTCGTATTTTGGAGGGCCATATCTACCTTGAACACTAGTGACTGCAGGACCGCCGTCATAGCAGACAATGCAGACTGGGACCCAGAGGGCCCCGCAGCCTCAGAGGGGGTCGGATGGCAACACGTACTCCAGGGGTAACCTGGGGACCGCCAACAAAAATTTTAAAATTGCTGGGTATGGGTGAATGGGGGGTGGTCCGCAGAGGGATCCCTATAGTAAGTTATGTGGGAAGTAAGTCGCTATGTGGGAAGGAAGGGTGCTCAGGGGTCCGACCAACCCAGGGAGGGGTCCACTCGGAAAAACCACCAGAAGGGAGGGGGGACACTACTCACCACACCTTGGGACCGGGCGGGCACCGCTCGAGGCAGACCACTGCACCATCTTAGAATGGCAGTGCTGCAGGCCGGAGGGCCGCTTCAACTCAGGTCGTGACCAGGGCTATAAGAGGTTGGGTCGCGCTCTCAGGCTTGACTGGAGAGACCGTAAGGATCTAGAATATCCAGTCCGTCTCCCAGTACAGCAGCTGATTTCACAGGAACAGAATTGATTGTAGTTCTCCCAAGAACAGAAAAATAATAAAAGATAAAAAATTCAATTCAAAAAAGGAAAAAATGCCAGGACCAGAGATACCAGACTCCTGACTAGGCAGAAAAAAAAAACCTGAAGACCTGTAGCAGGAAGTTAGAATATACCCCCTGGACTGCCCTATAGACCTAGTCAAACTTTTTCCGCCTTGTGTCCAACTGTAGGGGGCAGCATAAACCCAAGGGTCAAGATGATATGGAGCTGTGTCCACCAATGAACGAAAGAAATGCTGAATTTATACAGCTTGTCTGAGCTTTTAGAATGCAGAGTGGGGAGCTGAAGTTACACTCTGCAGATCTCAGTGAGAAGAGAGGTGACTGGAGGGAAAGGACACATTACCTTAACACAGCAGGAACAGAGTTGAGGCTGTCAAACACAGCCTGTGTTGCTGGAGCTCCCTTTCGGTCATCTTTTCTCTTGGGAGTCAGGTAAACTTGTTAGAATTGATTGATATGAGGCAGCAGAAGAGAGATGACCCTTCGTCCTCTGGATTGAAACAGTACACATTATAGAGGGATAGGTTTTGTTCAGATTTCCTATCTGAGGTTTACAACTACAAGTATAAAAAGTAAATATCCCCCTTGTACCAGTGCTTTTTCTTTCCATTGCTTACATATTGTAAACAATGTATCCACCGTTCGGGTTTGCCACAATCAAAAAAGTAAAAGTATACTTTGTTCATTTCTGAAAGGGGTCTGTGCTGGTAATCAGAGCATTAATTACCAATGCAGACCCTTGGGGGATGCCACTAGAGCCACTAGTGATTGCCCACCCATGGCCACCAGGGATGCCCACCCATGGCCACCAATCAGGGCTCAGGGACCCTTTCAGTGCCACCCATCATTGCCATCCATCAGTGCCGCTCACCAGTGCCCATTATTGCCCATCAGTGCCACCCGCAAGTGCCCATCAGTGCCGACTATCAGTGCCACCCCATCATTACTCATCAGGGCAGGAAAAAACGTATTTACAAACTTTTATAACACTTAAATTTTAAAAAAAACTTTTCCAAACTTTTCGGTCTTATTTGTGTAACAAAAAAAAAAAAAAAAAAAACCTTGCCGTAATCAAATACCACCAAAAGAAATTGTGGGGAAAAAAAGGGACATAAATTTGGTTTAGGCACAGCGTTGCATGACCGCGCGATTGTAATTTAAAATGCAACAGCGCTAAAAGCTGAAAATTGGCCTGGGCAGGAAGGGGGTGAAAGTGCCCTGCATTGAAGTGGTTTAACTTCATCTCAAAGAGGTGGCTGACACAGGCTTTTGAGATTTTTTGAGCCCTTTTTTTCCTGCTTGGAAACTCCCCTCCATGTTAAACGAAATTCAAAGTCACACCCTGACTCTAGAAATACCTCTGCACTTAGGGGAAACAGCTAATAGCTGTGATGAAAACTACAGATCGATGCAGCTACTTAACCAAATAACAAAGATATTTGATGTGAACCATAAAACAAATAATAGTAGCGCAAGATCCAACGAGATCCGGTACATCTACTGTAGGACAAAGAGGGAACCAGGATCCACCTGAGGGACCATCAACAATTATATACCCATACCCGCTCTATACCCCTGTGTGGGGTGGGTATTTCTGGTGAGTGGGCTACCTATTATAGGGGTCATGGAGCACCTCACCTCACCACCCACCACAGGGCCACCAGCATTGTGTATTATTTACACAAAGAATTTTGTCACTTTATTCATTTATATGTTGGACTTTTCAAGTCACTGAGTCACCTTTAGATCATCATCCTGTCACTTTATTCACTCGCTGAATTTTTTATCCACTTAGCCACCTCTTTTGACTATTATATTGTCACCCATTATCCTTTTATTTAAATCACTTCCATTTTGGTTTACAGAATACAAGTTATCTGTTTATTAGCACTTGGTCACTTTTATATATTCAATATTTATGTGCACGTCACTTACAGGCACCTATGCACATGTCACTTTATTGGTATTGATTTGATACAATATTCATTTATCTATATATTTTTACATTGTATGTTGGTATACTATTTTATGCTCTATTTTATCACGTATTATTATTTTACTCTTCTATACATCATTCATACTACATAAATTTACTTACCACGATTCACATCACTTCATTCGGCAGTGCCAATTCCCTCATTTTCCCTCTAACACTATATATCATGCCTTCAACAAAGACAATTTGCTGTTTCTCTGTTAAAAAGAAAGATCATAAAAAAAAAAAAAAAAAAAAGATCATGTGATCAGTCTTATGTTTGTGTGCCCTTTATAGCTAGAATAGCACATTACTTGTCCAAGAGATGTTTGTAAGGTTACATTTTTTGCTATACAGCATTCTATTCTGCAGGAGAGGAATGGAGTATGGACGGTGCCAACACAATTCCATTCCTCCCCTTTCACCACCCACATGAAGGCCCAAACACACCCACAGTAACCCTAGGACACACCCACATGATATCCCAGAACTGGTACAATTGACTCCTTTAGCCTGCCCTGAATCTATAGAGGCTCAAAGGAGGATGGAACATTAGTATCAGGATGGGTAAAGGAAGGAAACAGGAAGTCCGAGAACTTTAAAATTCAATCAGGTGAAAAAGTGACATCCGACACAAACCTGCTTTATACAGCTAAATGAGGTAAGTTACATATAAGCCGACACTAGGGTTGGGATTCATTTACAATCGCAATGCATCTATTTTGGGGAGGAAAAGCTAGAGTTCAAGATCAAATCAACTCTTGTTCCAGCAACCCCCCATCATTTTTACTAAAATACTGAATATTTTACCTTCAATCCTGAAGCCTTCTGGCTGGCCTGCAGACATCACAAGTAAATGTTTCTTCTCCAGCAGTGTTGGGCAGTCCCTACTCCTGTGTAGTTTAGCATTTATGTAAAGATGTACAAGTGCTGGCTTGACCAGGTTGGCATGATGATATGCCTATAATCTCGGCACTCACAAGTAGGATGGATAATGCTACGGATCAGTCAACCTGGAGCAGGTTCATTGATTGGCGAGTCTTTGGGGACAACACTAGTGTGGAGGTGATATTGGAACCAGAGCATGCTGTGGCACTAATAATTTTTTTCAAAAAGCTAAAGGAGTTGGTCTACTAGATTTATTAAAGTATATATTGCATACACACTTTCAGACTCAAACAATAAAATCACAGCACACAGTTCTATACTACAAAAAATTCTTTAATTTTACTTTATGGAAATACACTAGGCCTTTTTCTTTAAATTTCCATTATAGAAAAAGTTCATTTTTTTAAATATATCTATCACAACAGATCTATTTGCTAGTGCCAGTTGCAACATTTCTTTTTTTAATAAGTTGATAGATAATAGTTTTACAAAACATTGGACAAATGACAATTTGTGTACCAACCTTACATCAGGGCTGTATTTCACACACAAAAGTGAACAAACTTCTAAAAATCAAACACTTCAAATAAAACACTGAAAACATTTAGGATTGGAGACAAATTTTCAAAAAAAAAAGTTGTAAAACTGTGGCCCCAGCACTGTTTCAATTAGGTGACATCTGCCATATGGCACACTAATGTGCCATGAACCAACATTAAAACCAAGTGATTTTTTACAATAGATGGAAAGGTGTGGCCCATGTGTACAACAAATGTGATATCCAGTGAAAAAAAATACTCAAAAATAAATCATCATCATACCAAGCAAACTGTAAACAAAAAAAAAAAAAAAAAAAGCACATAAAAAAAAAAAGACTATAAAACACAACATGACATAACAGTTAAAAGAAAAATATCCAGGGAATTCATAGAAAAGAACCATTTATATTTAGAGGCCATCAATATTACCTAGATAAAACTATTAAAAGTTCCCTTTAGAAAGTGTGTAGCCAAGGCATAGTAATTGTAGACTTAAGGTATCCAATTGTCCTACACTAATCAGGTAAAAATCAATGCCTACGGGTTTCATGAGATTTTTACTGACACCATTTGACAACTGACATCAGCGGAAGTTTTTTTTTTTTTCTATTTCATTTTGGGATGCTGCTGCAGTTTCTTCCCAGATAAAGTTGGCACTAGAACTGTCTGTTATTGGAGTTGGCAGAAGAACAGCAGCAAAATATACAAACTCAGGCAAATGGAGCGTGCAGGTTTAGAAGATAGGAGTTTTAGAAAATTTATCAAGCTGCCTGAGCCTCTGATTGCCCTTTAAAGTTCATTGTAAATTTAAGAAAGGTTTATACAATGTGTGGTAACAGCAGCAATAGAATAGGTTAGAGTTTACAGGTTCTTAATTTAGGAACAAATCCCACCAGCTCCACTGTTATCAGTAAATTGTGTTGGCAGCTATGACAAGCATACCATGACCTAGAATAAGGGATATTTAGCTGTGGACCTGAATCGAGCTGTGAACAGTTTCAATAGGTTATTACCAGCAAATCAATTTTCTGAAGATCTAGTAACATGAAGTTCCTCAGAAAACAACCTTTGCCCTGCTATATTCTTGGATCCTTTAAGTGACGCAAATTTCCCACTGCAATTTGCAGGACAAACATATATTGGAGCACAAGGTAGCAGAGTGGAAAGAGATTGAACAAGTTTAAATATGGCATGTTTTTAGTTTGTTTCATCACAGATTTAAAAATCTGTGCCATATTCAGATCTGCTCTTGATGGGATTGGAAGGTTTTTTCCTTCCAAATATCTAAACCCTTATATTTTTGATTTACTAATACTCTGAGAATTCCAATTAAATATTTTGAGGCTACAGAAGCGGGTGGGAGGCAGACACATTAATTGCCAGCCAGCTATTTTCTAAATCTAAACTGTCTTTGTCCCAGGTCAAGTCCTTGCAGCTACCTTCCTCCCCCCTACTGCTCTGGACTAAACTGAACAAGAATATTCAAGCTGATGAGAACTTTTCAAACACAACTGAATTTTGAAATGTCAAACAGAATAGACAGATATTATATACTAGCCTTGGCGCACTTTATCTTGTCAAATCATATGAGAATGTGTCCTATAAAGCACCACTTTTAATAGTTCAAGTTCTGTAACAAGTTTCACAAAACGACCCAAACAACACATTTCACATTTTTCGGTTTAAGCAAAGACAAATGCATCATATGCTTATGTATTAAATAAACTTGCGAAATGAACTCACAGATTAACAGGTAATAAGGGTTCAAAAGAGGCCTGAGAAAAATTTACTAAGACTGAAGCAGACAGAATCTGAAACAGCTGTGCATGGCAACCAGTCAGCTTCTAGCTTTCATTTCAAAGCTTAACTGAACAAGCCGAGGCTAGAAGCCGACTGTTTACCATGCATAGCCGCTACAGATTCTGTCTTCCCCAGGTTTAGTATATTTTCCCCCATTGTCTGTTGCTATCTACAGTAGTCACTTGAAATATTTTAATGACTGTTGTATGAAGGTTTAATTCAGTGGAATTGAAAGCCTCCAACACAGATCTGTAATTTATGTCAGAAGAAGAGGAAATATAAATAAGAGGATAGGTTGTACAATGTTTTTCAAAAATGGCAAATTTACCCAGTAAAAAGCAAAGAATCAGCATTGTGTCCCTTAAAAAAATGCACAAGATCACATTGATTGGTTGATTTTACACTTGACAGAAATAAGACTACTTAAAAAAAACAAAAAAAAACAAACATCAAGACATGCTCTGAAGATAGACTCAAACAATCCAACATTCTTGCTTTGTTACACAGGTTCTCGCTAGAAATGGAATTTCAAATGAGAACCTAGACCTAGCACAAACACTTCTGCTCATCATACAAGAATAGCTGTGCTTCTCAGAAAGCATGCCATCATGGGAGAAGTTCATACAGTCACAGGGAGGGACAGTATAATCTGCACTGGGGCACATCAATGTAACAAAGAAAGTAAAATATGGCTTTCAAGTTTTCAGTTACAATATGATCATTGCTGCTACCAGGTCTCCGGAACTTCAAAGAGGACAGTGGAGCTGTTGTTTCCAAATTCTGCAAGAAGAAGAATACATTACAATTTAACACTTCAATATACTTAGGATGGCAGACCCACCATACAATTAAATCTAAAGCCAAAAAGAAAAAAGAAAATGCTCACTCACTGGAATACATGTCCTGATTTTTTTTAAGAATGTCCCTAATCCTATAACGGTTATAGATTTTCCCTTACTTTTAGTTCTGGTGAAAATGATCACAGGACAAGCCACGTACATTTCCCCAATTTGGACACAGACAGTATTAAATCTAACAGATGTTCTAACCACTCATCAATCCAATAAAAACCTACTGTAAGTTAGGAATATGCACTATATAACTATGGGCTGAACCAATGTTATTCTATCTGCTCAGGGTCACACTGCATGAGAAGTCATATTCCCCCCCCCCCCCCCCAGAGTCAATCAGTGAATCCTCTCACGAGAATCAGCATGGCAAGCTGGGAAAATGACTGACCACCTATACATTAGTTTAAAAAGTTTGCATATGGCGCTTAAACACTAAAGTTAGTAGCAGCCTGGAAATCTGAATGGTTACATTTTTAGCCCCCCTGCTCCAACCTCCCATGCCCCGGTAGCTTTCGTGTTGTGTTGGTTGGCAGGCAAAGCTGATAACTCCAAAGTCTGAACAGTAGGGGAAATAAAGCCACAATGCTAACAAAAATGCCTACACTTGATTTTGGCAGCCTTTTAGGAGAGACCACAGTAGGACAATGCTAACAGTCCCCACAGGAGGCAAATACATTAACTTAAGGTTTACGTAACAGCCAGGAAAAAAAGTGAAAAGATAAGAAAAAAAAAAAAGCCTGTAGGCACAGAACAGAATGTGTGTGTAAAAAAAGTAGGAAGAAATGATCCAGGGTTGCCAATGTTTTGGATTTCCAAGAGCATGAAATACTTCTACCTAGAAAAAGCAGTGCTGTACCCTTTGGTATGAATGTCCTACACATCCAAAAAAAATAAAATAAAAATAATAATAATAAAATATATACATACACATATACAAATATATACATATAAACTAATATACATAAACACTCACTGGGCTGAATTTAAAAAGACATCCCTAAAAATCAAACTGAAAAAATGATGCCACAAGCTAGTCCATTTTGCTGAAATTTCATCTTTTCTGACTGTTTTTCACTAGTTTTGCATGGGTCAGTGTCACCTACTGGTAGC
The DNA here is from genome assembly GCF_965119305.1 of Pelophylax lessonae. Taxonomy (NCBI): domain Eukaryota; kingdom Metazoa; phylum Chordata; class Amphibia; order Anura; family Ranidae; genus Pelophylax; species Pelophylax lessonae. The sequence continues at coordinate 113,674,592 of NC_138773.1, read as the reverse complement.
ATGAGGCGATACCTGGACCCTATAGAGGTTGCACAGGCAGTCCAACTCTTCAAGGATGGCACATCAATACCTGCCATTGCCAGAAGGTTTGCTGTGTCTCCCAGCAAAGTCTCAAGAGACTGTCCAGGAAACCGGTAGTTACTCTAGGAGAGCTGGACAGGGCAGTAGAAAGTCCTTAACCCATCAGTAGGATCGGTATCTGCTCCTTTGTGCAAGGAGGAATAGGAAAAGCATTGCCAGAGCCCTACAAAACAACCTCCAGTAGGCCACTGGTGTGAATGTCTGACCAAATCGAAACAGACTCAAGCGGTTGGCGTGAGGGGTAGACGTCCTCTAGTGGGCCCTGCGCTCACTGCCCGGGACCGTGGAGCTTGATTAGCATTTGCCATTGAAAACCAGAATTGGCAGGTCCACCACTGGCACCCTGTGCTTTTCACAGATGAAAGCAGATTCGCCCTGAGCATGTGACAGGCGTGAAAGGGTCTGGAGAAGCCGTGGAGAACGTCACGCTGCCTGTAACATCGTTCATCATGACCGGTTTGGTGGTGGGTCAGTGATGGGTTGGGGAGGCATATCCATGGGACCCACAGACCTCTACAGACTGGACAATGGCACCCTGACTGCCATTAAGTATCAGGATGAAATCCTTGGACCGATTGTCAGACCCTACGCTGGTGCAGCGGGTCCTGGGTTCCTCCTAGTGCACGGCAATGCCCGGCCTCATGTGGCAAAAGCATGCAGTTCCTGGAGGATGAAGAAATTGATACCAATGAATGGCCCAATGCTCGCCTGATCTAAATCCTATAGGACGCCTTTAGGACATTAGGTTTTGGTCCATAACAACTTAACACACAGCCATTAATGTCTAAACCGCTGGCAGCCAAAAAGGGAGTACACTCCTAAGTGAAAATGTCCAAATTGGGCCCAAAGTGTGAATATTTTGTGTGGCCACCATTATTTTCGAACACTGCCTTAACCCTCTTGGGCATGGAGTTCACCAGAGCTTCACAGGTTGCCAATGGAGTCCTCTTCCACTCCTCCATGACAACATCACGGAGCTGGTGGATGTTAGAGACAGTGTGCTCCTCCACCTTCCGCTTGAGGATGGCCCACAGATGCTCAATAGGGTTTAGGTCTGGAGACATGCTTGGCCAGTCCATCACCTTTACCCTCAGCTTCTTTAGGAAAGCAGTGGTTGTCTTCGAGGTGTGTTTGGGGTCGTTATGTTGGAATACTGCCCTGCGGCCCAATCTCTGAAGGGGGGGGGGAATCATGCTCTGCTTCAGTAGGTCACATTACATGTTGCAATTCATAGTTCCCTCAATGAACTATAGCTCCCCAGTGCCGGAAGCACTCATGCAGCCCCAGACCATGACACTCCTACCAACATGTTTGACTGTAGGCAACACACGCTTTTCTTCGTATTCCTTGCCTGGTCGCCGCCACACACACTTGACACCACCCAAGCAAAAATTGGATTTTTGACTTACCGTAAAATCCTTTTCTCTTAAGCTCGACAGACGCAGTCCTCTTGATTAATATCAGTAGGGTTATACTGCCCCCTACAGGCAGGAAAAAACGTTCTGGCCACACCTTAGGGGCAGTCCCAGGGGGTATATCCTCTCTCTCCCTGCTACAGGATGTCAGTTATGTAACAAAGCAGTGTCAGAGAATTCAACCCAACCCAACTCAAAAATAGAGGGGCGGGTACTGCGTCTGTCAATGAGCTTAAGAGAAAAGGATTTTACGGTAAGTCAAAAATCCAGTTTTCTCTGTCGCTCATTGACAGACGCAGTCCTCTTGATTAATATCAGTAGGGACGTCCCAAAGTAGTGCCACAAATGAGGGGTGGGATAACAGAAATCAAAATCCAATCCAGAAGGCCCAACCGGAGCCAACCAGAAGCATCAAAGGCTCATCGAACAAAAAGATGAGACTCAACTGAAAATCCAACAAAAAACACTCGAGGTAGACCAACGGTCTCCTCAAACAGCGGCCTGCAGAACCTTGTGGCCAAAAGAGGCATCCGCCGATGCCAGCACATCAACTTTATAAAACTTTGTAAAGGTATGAACAGACGACCAGGTAGCCGCTTGCAAACCTGAAGCACCGACGCCTGATGGCGGAAGGCCCAGGAAGCACTAAGCGCCCGAGTGGAGTGTGCCTTAACAGGGAACGGAGGAACCCGACCCTTAATAGAATAAGCCTGTACCACCGTCTGTCTGATCCATCTGGAGATAGTCGCGGCAGACGCAGGCAACCCCTTTCTAGGGCCATCCGTGATCACAGAAAGTTAATCGGCCTTACGAAAAGGGTCAGTAGTAGCCAAATACACCCTGATCGCCCGAACCACATCCAAGGAGTGTAACGCAAACTCCTGAGGATGACTGGGCTTAGGACACAGGGAAGGCAATACAATATCTTCATTCAAATGAAACTCCGAAACCACCTTAGGAAGGAAGGATGATTCGGACGAAGAACCACCTTATCCCTATGAACCACCAGATATGGGGAACGACAGGACAATGCGGCCAGTTCTGACACCCTGCGTGCAGAAGTGATAGCCACCAAAAAGGCCACCTTCTGGGATAAGGTAAGCAAGGGAATCTCCCTAATATTTTCAAAGGGAGGTTTCTGAAGAACCGACAACACCAAATTAAGATCCCAGGGCGGCAAGGGCGTGCGCACCGGCGGAGCCAGGTGCCGCACCCCCTGGATTAAATTCCGCACCAAGGACTGAGTAGCCAGAAGCTTCTGAAAGAAGATTGCCAACGCTGAAACCTGACCCTTGATAGTGCTCAAGTTTCTGCTCAACCCCCTGTTGCAGAAAAGCCAATATCCGGGCCACCAAGTAAGAACGTGGAGGAAACCCAAGGGATTCACACCACGCAATGTAAGACTTCCAGTCGGCGTACCAGGCCCGACGAGGCCAGTCCGGAGCCACAAGGATGACTGGAATTCCCTCCACCTCTATCCTGCGAAGAAGTTTCGGGAGCAATTTGAGAGGAGGGAAGGCATACAGTAACTGGTACTGCCCCCACGGAGCGACCAGTGCGTCTGCGGCGTCTGCCAGAGGATCGCGGGAGCGGGCTACAAACCTCCGTACCTGTTGAGCCGAGATGCCAACAGATCCACATCCGGGGTGCCCCAACGAAGGCACAATTGGTGAAATACCTATGGATGAAGGGACCATTCCCCCTGATCCAGAATCTGACGGTTGAGAAAATCTGCCTGCCAATTTTCCACCCCCGGAATGAAAACCGCGGAGAGAGCTGGAACAAATCGTTCCGCCCAACGAAGGATGCCGTCCACTTCTATGGCCGCCAGAACACTCCTGGTGCCCCCTTGGTGATTGACGTAAGCCACAGCCGTGGCATTGTTTGACTGGATCCGAACCGGGCCGCCCCGGAGCTGCTCGGTCCAGTGAATCAGACAAAATCTGATCGCTCTCAGTTCCAATACATTTAATCGGTAACCTGGATTCTTCCAGGGACCAGAGCCCCTGAGCAGATCGTCTGCGGAGAACCCCACCCGGATAGACTGGCATCCGTGGTGACAATCGTCCAGTAGATTGGAAGAAATGACTTCCCCTGACTGAGCATCCGCGACCGAAGCCACCAAACCAGAAATTCCCTGGTCCGCTCGCTCAGCCGGATCCGATTGTCCAGGGAATCGGGATTCCGGTTCCATTTGAGAAGAATCTCCTTTTGAAGAATTCGGGTATGGGACTGGGCAAACGGTACTGCCTCGAAGGAGGCCACCATCAGTCCCAGAACCCTCATGCAAGTCCGAAGGGAAGGCCAGTTGACGGACAATAACTGAGTCGTCGGCTGAATCTTCTGGAGTTTCTCCACCAGGAGAAACACTTTTGCCAAGGACGTGTCTAAAGTTAGACCCAGATAGTCCAGTCTCCTGGTGGGAGCCAGGGATGACTTCTGCAGGTTCACCAGCCACCCGAACTCTTCCAAAGAGATCATAGTGATCTCCAAGTTTAGTAATAGAGCCTGCGGAGATTCCGCACGGAGAAGAACGTCTTCTAGGTAGCCTAGAATCGATATGCCCCGCTGTCGCAACAGTGCCAAAACTTGGGCCAAAACCTTTGTGAAGACCCGGGGAGCAGAGGCGAGACCAAAGGGTAATGCCGCAAACTGATAATGGTTCTCTCCCACGTCAAAGCGAAGGAAACGCTGATGTCCTGCGTAAATGGGAATGTGAAGATAGGCATCCTTGATGTCTATGGACGCCAGAAAATCCCCCTGATGCAGGGAGGCCACCACTGTGCGAATGGACTCCATCTTGAATTTTTGCACCCGGACAAAATAATTGAGCGCTCTCAAGTCCAGAATTGGACGCACCTTGCCCTCTTTCCTGGGTATTGTAAATAGGTTCGAATAGAACCCCTGAAAATGTTCTGTCCAAGAAACGGGGACCACCACTCCTTGTTGCATCAAATCCGTCACTGCCCCCCGCAAAGCTTCTAAGCGATCCGGGGATAGTCGAATATTGGAAGGGAAGAACCGCACCGGTGGAAGTGATCGAAACTCGATCTTGTATCCCGACCGTATGACCTTGCAAACCCACTTGTCTGGAATTCTGGAAAGCCACGGGTCCGGAAACCGGTGAAGACGTCCCCCCACCCCAGATATGGGTGGGGGCGCACCCTCAGGCTGCAGTGGTCTTATTTTTAGGTCTGGAAGAGCCGGACCTTTGTTTACCCGACCAGCGCCCTTTGAAACCCCCTGGGGGGCTTTGGAGGACTTCGCCTTATCGCCCACCCCAGAGGAGCGAAAAAACTATGAGCAGAAAAGGAAGGTCCCCGTCTGCGACGAGGTCCTTTACCCTTAGTAGCCTGTGGTAGAAAGGTGCTCTTGCCACCAGTGAGACCCTTGATAATCTCATCCAAGGTGGCACCAAACAGGCAATCTCCTTGAAAGGGGAGATTAGCCAAGGCTTTTTTGGAAGCTTGATCCGCCGACCAACATTTTAACCACAGCATACGCCGGAGGACCACCGCCGAGATCGATACACGCCCCAACAATGGAGCGGCATCCAGGGCGGCGTCACAGGCAAACTGTAGCCCTTGTACCATCTGCTCCAGCAAGTCCGCTACTGCCGGGGGGAGACTTCTCCCCTCCAGATCACGGCGTAACAACTTGGTCCATTCTGTCAATGTTTGTGAAACCAAAGCAATGGTAAACACTGGCCTAAAGGCTGACCCTACCAGGGAGAATATAGAGCGAGATATAGATTCCGCCTTACGGTCCACCGGATCCCGCAAGGACGGAGCGTCATCAAACGGGATAACAGTAGCTTTATTTAGTCTGGAAATCGGTGAATCCACCGACGGTGGTACCGTCCATTTGTTAAGGAGGGATTCTTCAAACGGATAGCACCTAGCAATCCGTTTGGAAATACCAGGGGTTCGTTTTGGACGGACCCATTCCTCAATTATATCATCAAAATATTTGGGCAAAGGAAACACCTTCGCCATCTTGGTAGGCTTGCGGGTACCAAAAGCAATTTCAGTATCAACTGCCTCCGCCGGTGTAACTTCAAGTCTTAAGGTTTCCCAGACAGACACAATCAGTGCATTCACCAGCGCTTCGTCTTGCGCTATGGCGGAGGCAGAAACGTCCTCCTCGCTATCCGAGGAGACGGGACACGAGACACCAGCCCCAGAAGAGGGACCTGCAGCCGCAGCGACAGGCTCAGAATCCGTATCTGATATGTCAGACGAAATAGGGGTAGGCGGGGGTTGTTTTTTCGCCCCCCGTCCCTGACAGGCCACCTCCACCCGGGATACAAAAGACTCCAAAACCGCTGAAAATGCATCGATAGTAAGTGGTCCTGTGGTCACCTCGAGGGAATCAGGTGGGAATATATGTGTAGCAGGGTCCATGGCAAAAGCCAGGAACACCTGTCAGCAAACTGATAAAATTGAAAAAAGAAAAAAAATGGATTTTTGTAGAATCTTACCGTAAAATCCTTTTCTCTTAGCTCAGACGTAGTCCTCGGTGATTCAACACCCTCGGGTTATGCTGCCCTCTACAGGAGTAGGACTAGACAGGAAAGAAAACGTTCTGGCCACACCCTAGGGGCAGTCCCAGAGGGTATATCCTCTCACTTCCTGCTCTAGCAAATCAGTTATGTCACAAAGCAGTGTTTAGAGAATTTAACCCAACCCAACTCAAAAACAGAGGGGCGGGTACTACGTCTTTCAATGAGCTAAGAGAAAAGGATTTTACGGTAAGATTTTACAAAAATCCATTTTTCTCTATCGCTCATTGACAGACGTAGTCCTCGGTGATTCAACACCCTCGGGACGTCCCAAAGCAGTACCACAAATGAGGGGTGGGAAAATGGAAATCAAATCCAATCTAGAAGGTCCAAGCGGTGCCAACTAGAAGTTTACAATGCTCATCCTCAATGATGAGACTCAACAGAAATTTTTCAACAGAAAAAAACCCCCGAGGTAGACCACCGGTCTCCTCAAATTGCGGCCTGCAAAACCTTGCGGCCAAATGAGGCATCCGCCGATGCCATCACATCAATCTTATAAAATTTTGTAAAGGTATGTACCGACGACCAGGTGGCCGCCTTACATACCTGGACCACTAACGCCTGATGGCGATAGGCCCAGGAAGTACTGAGCGCTCGAGTGAAGTGCGCCCTAACAGGGAACGGAGGATTCCGACCCTTAATAGAATAAGCCTGTACCACCGTCTGTCTGATCCATGTAGATATGGTCGCGGCAGACACAGGCAACCCCCTTCAAGGGCTGTCCGTGATCACAAAAAGTGAGTCCGTCTTACGAAAACAAGTTCGTAGTAGTCAAGTGTATCCTTCTGATCCCCATCCAAGGAGTGTAATGCAAACTCCCAAGGATGGCTAGTCTTAGGACACGGGGAAGGTAACACAATACTTTTATTCAGATGAAAAACTCTGAAAACCACTTTAGGAAGGAAGGATGGATTCGGAAGAAGAACCACCTTATCCCTATGAACCACCAGATATGGGGGACGACAAGATAATGCGGCTAGTTCTGACACCCTGCGTGCAGAAGTAATGGCCACCAAGAAGGCCACCTTCTGGGATAATGTAAGCAAGGGAATCTCCCTAATATCTTCAAAGAGAAGATTCTGAAGAACCGACCACACTAAATTAAGATCCCAGGCGGTAAGGGTGCGCGCACTGGCCGAGCCAGATGTCGCACCCCCTGGATGAAATTCCGCACCAAGGAATGATTAGCCAAAGGTTTCTTGAAAGATTGCCAATGCCGAAAACCTGACCCTTGATCGTGCTCAAGGATAGTTTCTGCTCAACCCCTTGTTGCAGACAGACCAAAATTCGGGTCACCGAATAGGTATGTGGGGGAAATCCAATAGATTCACACCATGCAATATAAGACTTCCATGTGCTGGAAGTCGCTTTCCTTGCTTTAACTGTAGGAATAACTGAAGCTGACACTCCCTTGTCCTTCAGTACCTGGGTCTTAATGGCCAGGCCATTAAGCCAGCGACTGTAAAGCAAGATGGAAGATCGGTCCCTGAGACCGCAAATCCTCCCTGAGAGGAAGTCTCCAAGGAGTGTCCGCGACTAGCCTCACCAAGTCGGCGTACCAGGCTCGACGAGGTCAGTCCGGAATTTCCAGAATAACTGGAATTCCCTCCACCTCTATCCTGCGAAGAAGTTCCCGCAGCAACTTGAGAGGATGGAAGGCATGCCGTAGCTGATACTGCCCCCACGGGGCGATCAGCGTTTCTGCTGCGTCCACTGGAGGATCGCGGCACGATCTACAAACCTCCGCACCTTCCTGTTAAGCCAAGGTGCCAACAGATCCACATCCGGGATGTCCCAATGAAGGGACAGCTAGTGAAAAACCTCTGGATGAAGAGGCCATATGCGATTGGATCCGAATCGGGCTGCTCTAGAGCTGCTCGATCCAGTAAATCAGACAAAATCTGATCGCTCTCAGTTCCAATACCCTTATTGGTAATCTGGATACTATCGGAAGAAATGACTTCCCCTGGTTGAGCATCGGAGACTTCCTGGTCCGCTCGCTCAACCGGATCCGATTGTCCAGGGAATCGGAATTCTGATTCCATTAAAAAAGAATCTCCTTCAGGAGAATTCGGGTATGAGACTGGGTATACGGTACTGCCTCTAAGAAGGCCACTATCAGTCCCAGCCAATTGACGGACAGCAACATCCCAATCGTTGACTGAACCTTCTGGAGTTTCTCCGCAAGGAGAAACTCTTGCCCAGGATGTATCCAACCTTAGGCCCAGATAGTTCAGTCTCCAGGTGGGAACCAGGGATGATCTTTGGGAAAGCGAAAAAACGCTGATGTCCTGCGATGATGGGGATATAAAGATAGGCCTCCTAAATGTCTATGGACGCCAGGAAATCCCCCTGATGCAGGGAGGCCACCACTGTACGGATAGACTCTTTCTTCCCAAGTCCAGATTTGGACGCACCTTGCCCTCTTTCCTGGGCATTGTGAATAGGTTCGAATAGAACCCTTGAAACCGTTCAATGTTAGAAGGGAAGAATCGCACCGGTGGAAGGGATCGAAACTCGATCCTGTGTCCTCCAGAAACCGGTGAAGACATCCCCCCCACCCCAGAGATGGGTAGGGGCGCATCAGGCTGTATCTTCAGGCTTGGCTGAGCCGGACTTTGTTTAGCCGACCAGCGCCCTTTGAAACCCCTCTAAAGGGGCTTTGGAGGGTTTCGCCTTATCGCGCGCCCTCGCAGAACGAACAACTCTTTATGAGCAGAAAAGGAAGGTCCTCGTTAGTTACGAGGTCCTTTTATCCTAACAGTCTGTGGCAAGACAGCAGGTGGTACCGTCTATCCTATAAAGAGGAATTCCTCAAACATGTAGCACCTAGCCATGCGTTTGGAAATAACAGGGGTTCGTTTCAAAACGACCCCATTTGGGTAAAGGAAAATCCTTCGCCCTTTTGGTAGGCTAACAAGTACCAAAAAGGAATCTCAGTCTCAGCTACCTCTGCCGGTGTAACCTCAAGACTAAAGGTTTCCCGGACGGGCACAACTAGTGCATCCACCACTCTTGTGCTATGGCGGAGGCAGAAACGTGCTCCTCACTGCTGAGGAGATATTACCTGAGACAACAGCCCCTGAAGTATCTGATAAACAATAGGGGTAGGCGGGGGTCACTTCTCGACCCCCGTCCCTGACAGGCCACCTCCACCCGGGATACCAAAGACTCCAAAACTGCCGATAATGCATTAAAAACAAGTGGGGTACTGGAGGGTCCTGCGGCCACCTTGAGGGGATCAGGTGGGGATACCTATGCGGCAGGGTCAATGATTATACAAGACACTTGCCAGCGACAAAAAATGACAAAGTAAAAAACTTTTTTTTTTTTTTTTGTGTCCCCCAGTCGCAACAGCGCCTCTCAGTGTTACCTGCCTTTTTGGACCCGAGAGAGAGAGAGAGAGACCCCAAGGCTCATCCCTGATGCACAGAAGTTTTCATCAGCTTGCTCAGTGCTTGTCTTGTTACAGACAGGAAGTCTTTGGCCCTATTTCCTGGGTAAAGGAGGCGGCTCCGCCCCTTAACACGCCTGCCGGCGCCTCCCCCTGGCTCCATGAGGTGTTTGAGTCACCTCAAACATGGCCGCCCCCATGCTGGAGACACGAGGCTACACCAAAATGGCGGCCTCGTGCGATCTACCAGACAATGGCGGCGGCCTGCACAGAATAGCGGCATGTCTGCAGAAGGATCTCGGCCTCACAACCCTTCACCCTCATGGTGGTCAGCGTGGTCGGCGGTACCGGACCCTGGCAGGCCGTATGCGGTCCATGGCCGTCGGGAGGCATCTGCTTAGCTGGAGGAATGATCTGGAATGCAGTATACATGTATAGACATCGCCCTGTGGCTTCTGACAGGTAGGATACCTTATACTATCACAGTAAAGTTCTAGTACTGCCACTGACTACAATCATTTTCACATTTTTACAATTAGATTGTCAGCTCCCAAACCAAGCCTCCTGGCTTCTTGTACACAAAAATCACACTCAATTAGGGGGATCTGTGACATGTTATAGGATAGAGGGGAACCCATCCTTACCATTACAGAGAGGGGCCTGCGTTCACCACAAGACCCGTCAGGGGAAAGGGGGAACATAATACTCACCATACCGGAACCAGGCGGGCGCCAACTCCTGACAGTACCCCTCTCCACCGAGGTAGGAGGGCTGTTGACCAATACGGACGCCGTGACTCATGGTCTTTGGCGTTTCAGCGAGACGTTTAACTCGCAGGGTCAGTCCCCGTCCAGTGGGACTATGTCGCGGCCGACCCAGCGCGGAGCTATGGCCTGCACGCGCTCGTAGGCTGAACTGGGGTGACCACTGGATCTCAACATCCAGCCCGTCGCCCAGTTCAGCTTTCTTGCTTGAAGATCTCACAGGAACACTGGAGAAAAAAAGCTGTCTAAAAAATCTTTTCTAAGAAAAAAATCCTGCCAGGACCGAAGATCCCAGCAAGGTATCTAGGTCCTTACTCCTAACTAGACAGAAAAAAACTGATTTGCTAGAGCAGGAAGTGAGAGGATATACCCTCTGGGACTGCCCCTAGGGTGTGGCCAGAACATTTTCTTATCTGTCTAGTACTACTCCTGTAGAGGGCAGCATAACCCGAGGGTGTTGAATCACCGAGGACTACGTCTGTCAATGAGCGATAGAGAAACTTTTTTTTTTTTTTTTCCTTTTTCTTTTTAAGTAATCCCCCAGCGCAACAGCGCCCCTCAGTGACCATGTGCTTTGGAACCCCCACAGAGAGAGACACCCCAAAGGCTCACCACCTGATGCACAGAAGCTCCTACCAGACTGCTCTCAGCGCTGTCTTTACAGGACAGGAAGTCTTATGGATCGATTTACCCGGGTAAAGGAAGAGGCTCCGCCCCTTTGCACGTCTTCCGGCACTCCCACCGCTGCTCCTCAAGGCGAGGCTGGGTGTATCAAAGATGGCCGCCGCCATACAGGGGACATCTAGGCTACGCCAAAATGGTGGCCTCGCGTGGCCCGCGAAAGGATGGCGCTCCGTGCAGCCGACCGATCGGTAGGTGCTTGATAATATCATCCATGATTGTTTTAATGGTAACGCTTGCGGCGCCCTACTCCATCCTTGACAGATCTTTAGTCGGATTCCTCAATCCTTAATATAATGCAGGCCCCTTGCAGCGATAGACTTACAGGTTTGTCAGCTCCCAAACCAAGCCAGCTGGAGTGGTATCCCGGAAGGGGCGGCCTGGGCCCGAGCGGTACTCGGCTCGGCCTGCCGGCGGGAGGGGCCGCGCAGGGATGGATTGCGGCCTCCCCATATTAGTGTGGGGGAGATAGGAGGAGTATGTTACAGGATAGAGGGGAACCCGGATCATGAGGGTCCGACCATCCCACGGAGGGGCCCGCGTCCACCCGACAGAGTGAGAGGGGGACATTCTACTCACCGTACCGGAACAGGCGGGCACCAACTCCTGACAGAACCCCTCTCCACCGAGGTGGGGGGGCTGTCGGCCAACACAGACACCGCAACTCCGATTCAGACTGGTCGTGGGCGACCTGGCGAGCCGTTTAACTCGCGGGGCCAGTCCCCGTCCAATGGGACTATGTCGCGGCCGACCCAGCGCGGAGCTAGGGCCTGCACGCGCTCGTAGGCCGGCTGGGGTGACCACTGGATCTCAACATCCAGCCCGTCACCCAGATCCAGCATAATTGCTTGAAGATCTCACAGGAACAAAAACTGGAGAGAAAAAGCTAACTAAAAAAGATCTAAAAAAGCTCGCCAGGACCAGAGATCCCAGCAAGGAACTTGGGTCCTTACTCCTGACTAGGCAGAAAAAAAACTGACATCCTGTAGCAGGGCGAAAGAGGATATACCCCCTGGGACTGCCTCTAAGGTGTGGCCAGAACGTTTTTTTCCTGCCTAATGTCCTACTCCTACTGAGTATAACCCTACTGATATTAATCAAGAGGACTGCGTCTGTCAATGAGCGACAGAGAAATACGTTTATCTTGGTCTCATCAGACCACAGGACGTGATTCCAGTTATCCATTGCCCTTAGTCCGCTTGTCTTCAGCAAACTGTTTGCGGGATTTCTTGTGCATCACCATGGCCAGGCCTGTTCAGAGTGGAACCTGTCCTGTTAAACTGCTGTATGGTCTTGGCCACTGTGTTGCAGCTCAGTTTCAGGGTTTTGGCAATAATCTTATAGCCTAGGCCATCTTTATGTAGAGCAACAATTCTTTTTTTCAGATCCTCAGAGTTCTTTACCATGAGGTGCCATGATGAACGTTTAGTGACAAGTATGAGAGCGATAACACCAAATTTAACATACCTGCTCCCCATTCACACCTGAGACCTTGTAACACTAACGAGTCACATGACACTGGGGGAGAGAAAATGGCTAATGGGGCCCAATTTGGACATTTTCACTTAGGGGGTGTACTCTTTGTTGCCAGCAGTTTAGACACTAATGGCTGTACGTTGAGTTATTTCTTCAGTGTTGTCACATGAAAAGCTATAATAAAATCTTTACAAAAATGTGAGGGGTGTACCCACTTTTGTGGAAAAAAAAAAAAAGATATTAAAAAGGCAGCAACATTCTCCACGGCTTCCCCAGACCCTTCACGTCTGTCACATGTGCTCAGGGTGAACCTGTCCCATCTGAAAAGCACAGGGTGCCAGTGGTGGACCTGCCAATTCTGATGTTCCAATGTTGCCCATCTAGCGCACCTGTTAATTTCATTAACACCAAAACAGATGAAACTGATTAACAACCCCCTCTGCAACTTAACCGACCAGATCAATATCCCATGTGTTTAATTTACTTGATGCTATACTTTTATCACAAAGTGTTCCTTTAATTTTTTTGAGCTACAGATAGAATGAATATATGAATATATATATATATATATATATACACATATATATATATATATACACACACATATATATATATATATATATATATATATATATATATATATATATATATATATATATATATATATATATATACACACACATAAATACATACATATATACATACACACACAAGCGCGCACTCACACACGGTTATTATGAAGTAAAACATGAGTGAATGGAAGAAAGAAAACCTAAGATTATTGCCTGAGCAGGCAGATGTATGGTCTGTGCCCACTCTGCATATGCAGAGCAGGCACAGACATAGCCTGTTCTCTATGGGCGGTCAGAAGTAAACAGACCGCCTGTTCGTTTACACCAGACTGCCATCTGACCCGGCTAGATTGCTGTTTTTGGCGGGTCGAACTGGATGCAGGCAGGTGTCAAAACAGACACAAGATGGTTAACACCCACCGCTCCATAGAGGGGAATAGAGTATTTTAACGGGTCTGCCTGAAAAAGAAAATGGAAACCCAATCAGATCGCTAATGTGAAAGGGGTCTTACACTTGCAAAAAGACAGATTTTGTAGATTAGAGTAGGGTATATGATCAATTTTACCCAGCAGGTGCTAATGATCATCAATTTCATATGTAGATTGAAACCCAGTCATTAAACCACTGTGTAGGAGGCTTAAAAGTGGGTGAGCAACAGCCAAACTGTTTCTAAGGTGAGGCTGTGGAACACTGTTTTATGTCACAGGTCACACCATGGCAAGACTACTAAGGTGAGGTTGTGGAACACTGTTCTATGTCACAGGTCACACACCATGGCAAGACTGCACACAACAAGACATAAGGTAGTTCTAGTGCATGAGCAAAGTCACTCCCAGGCAAAGATTTCAATTAGACAGATGTGCAGTTCAAGCTCTTGTGAAAAAGCACAAAGACAATTGCAATGCTGAGGACTGTAGACCTAGTGGTTGGGCAAGGTAACTTAACCAAGGTGCTGGACAGCAGTACAATGAGTGTGTCTGCAAGCAACAGTGAAGCATGGTAGAGGTTCCTTGCATGTTTGGGGCTGCATGTCTGCAAACTGGCTTTAGGAACTCCATTGATCCTGACCAAATCTCCATGGTAGAAAATACAGGCAGATACTTATCCATCATGCCATGCCATTAGGGAGACGTGTGACTGGCCCCAAATTTATTCTGCAGCAGCACAACGACCCCAAACTTACAGCCTGTCGTTAAGAACTATCTTCACCGTGAAAAAAAACAAGGAGTCCTGGAAGTGATGGATTGGCCCCCACAGAGCCCTAATCCCAACGTCTGAGTCTGTTTGGGATTAAATGGACAGAAGGATCTGAGGCAGCCTACGTCCACAGAAGATCTGTGGTTAGCTCTCCAAGACGTACCTAGAAAAATTGATGCTGTTTTTAAGGCAAAAGTGTGGTCACACAAAATATTGATTTGGATTTCGCAGCTATTTACTTTCTATTTCTGAAAGCATTCTTAAAGTGGTTCTAAAGTGAGAGGTTTATCCTAATGCATTCTAAGCATGAAGGAAAAAAAACACCTTTGTGCAGAAGCCCCCCCCCCCCCATACTTACCTGAGGCCCATCTCGATCCAGCGATGTCAAAGTCAGTGAGATAATGAGAGGGGCGGAGCCGAACCACGGCTCCGTGTCAAAACATACACTGCAGTGACTCTGCTGCCCCATAGCAAGCTGCTTGCTGTGGGGGCATTCGGCAGGGGTCAGGAGTGCCAAACGAGGAACCCTAGAAGAGGAGGATCTGGGCTGCTCAGTGCAAAACCAATTACACAGAGCAGGTAAGAACAAAAAAAAAACATGAGACTTCATACCACTTTTACAGCTTTTTTTTTTACACCTGCCAGTTCTGTATACATTTATAAATTTGCAGGATTCAAGTGTAGGTGTTTCAAACAATAAAAATTTTATTTCAGTTAAGCTGGCTATACATGGATAGAAAGTCGATCCATGTATGGGCAGGGAGGTGTATAGAAGTCGACTTCTGTACAATGGTGCAGTTAGATCTTCTCCGTTGAAAAATAAAACATGGATTGGTTGTTGGTATAGGGTTCCGTCTATGGATATTTGTTTTTTTTTGTTTTTTAACTATATACATTGATTTTATCTTTAAGCTGAAATCAATGGACTAGTGACTTTATTTAATCTGCTTGTGCAACTACTTTGTAATCCAAAGAAAGGGAGCATGTGTGAGGTCAGAATCCCACTGAAAAACATGGGAAAAGGAAGCTAGATTAGCAGTCGGCAGCTGCTGGAATCAGGACTTTCTGAAACTGATGATTTGTGCCTAGTCAAGACGCTGCCCACATTGCACTTAAATTACTGGATCATAGTTAAATTCCTGAGATTTACTTTCCACACAGTATAGGATCTGAATAAGGACACTTTCATTAAAAAAAAAAAAAAAAAAAAAGCTGATTGTGCTAAAACTGACTACATCATGACACCACACCCTGGGCCTGTATATTCATGCCATTCGTTAAATGACTAAAGATATCTATGCCCTTGGCAGCTGGCCTATTAAATGGAGACAAAAGGAAATCCTCCATAGCGTTCACTTCTCAAGAAAGCTTATGATCCACCAAGACCACTCCGTGGAATGCCTACCTCTTCAGATCCTGCTAATCAGAATTACTTTAAAAGTTACATTTCTTGCTGAGGAACAAACCCTTCACATTACCTAAAATGGGCCCAAGTAGCCCAGAAGTGTCTGATAGCCCATGTATTTACCCCATATTACCATCTGCTTTGAAGCTGCCAGTTCCTTTTATTATGTAGTCAAGTGGATTGCTAGACATACCACTAGGGCAGGAAAAGTTCAGTACAAATAAAAATCGATCACCTAAAAAGATCTATTTAAATCCCAAAATTTTACCTGCTGGATCGGTTTCTAATTTTTGTCGCTTGCGAGTTTTAGTTTTCTTTTTGGCTTCCGATGCTCCAGGGTAAGAAGAAACTTCACCTTCCTGGCCTTGATCCCCACCAACATCTTCAGAAATGGTTTCTTCTTGTATCGGACTCATACTTCTTCTTGTAATAAGGCTTGTTGCAAAGCTAGAAAGATGTTCATTAAATTTTATCAATAGGTTTTTTTTTCTTTTATCTACTAGATTATTTCAATCTGCTTCTGAAAAACAAATAGCCACCAGGTAGTAGGACTTCCATTTTCTATAAAGCAGACTAGTACTCAAAATGTACCTGAAAGCATATATTAAAGGCCAAATCCACCTTAGTAAAAAAAAAAGAATTTTTGTAAGAACTTACCGTAAAATTATTTTCTCAGAGTCCTCTGACAGTCGCCGCCCGATGGCATTAGCCTTCATTAATGGGTAATGGCGCACTCTGCAGGAACAGGTTAGGCAGATAATTATCAGGTTAATACAATTAAACTTATACCTCAGCACGCCACTAGGGGGCCATCCCTCAGCCATTACCAGAACCCAATCTGATATTACCTCAGTTTGTAGCAAGCAGTACCGGAAGGCAACAACCCCCAGATCCAAAAACCAAAGGGGTGGGGGCGGTGATTGTCAGAGGACTCAGAAAATAATTTTACGGTAAGTTCTTACAAAAATTCTATTTTCTCTTACGTCCTCTGACAGTCGCCGCCCGATGGTTTTGGCCTTCACTAATGGGACGTCCAAAAGCAGTGCAGGTATGAGGGGTGGGAAAGCAACGCAACCAATTTAGAAGGTAACGCAAATTGCCAAGCCAGTAACAACCTGAGCCCACAGGAAAAAACTGGAACAAACCCAGAAAAGAACACCCCACAAGGAGGGAAAATTGGGGGATAACTGCGCTAAGCTCCTAAATAAGTGCCCCTAGCCGCCCAGACCTGGGGTCTGGAATCTGGTATAGATGCGTAAGAGAAGGATTACCCCATAGAGGGACATGGGGAGAAATGTGAAAAGGCTGACTATAAATCGCTCGGGCCGAGCCCAGAACCGTATCACCGTCCGCATCGGGGTCATGACCTGGGGATGAGCACGTACCCCCCTAAAGGCAAGGTTGCTCAACGCCGCGTACGAGCCCAGAACGGCCGCCTCAAGCGTAACAGCCGAGTTCTGTTTGAGCTGGGAGAACCACCATCGGATAGTCACCAGCACAGCCTCCCAAAAATAGAGCTAGAAGTTGGGGAGCGCCAGCACCCCTACAGAAAGGGGAAGGTGAAGCCTCCGCTTGGCAACCCGAGGAGTTTGCCTGGCCCAAACAAAAAAGATGACACTATTATCTAATTTAGAGAAAAAGGGTTTAGAGATCAGTAGGGGAGTTCCGGAAAAAGTATAAGAATTTGGGTAAATAGACCATTTTGAGTAAATTGATCAGTCCTACCGGTGAAATGGGGGGGGGGGGGGAGGGGGTGTGCCAGGTCGCACAGAGCCTAGTCAGTTGGAGGAGCAAAGGGTAAATGTTATCCTTCTGGTAGTTTTCTGAAACAGTGCTCACCGCAATACCAAGATACGTCATGCCCTGGACCCAACGGACCGGGGTTTGTGTGTCAATAAAGGGGGACCGACAGATGTAGGGGGAACAGGACCAATTTGGACCAGTTAATATGAAAGCCCGAGAATTTACCAAAGGAATCCAATAACGGTAAGGCGGTACGGAACGAGGAAGAAGCGTCAAGAGATGGAGCAACAAGTCGTCTGAGTCGTCTGCATACAGGGACAATTTTTCTTCCACCACCCCCACCCCAATTCCCCGCACCCCAGGGTGCGCCCGCAGCAAAATCACAAGCGGCTCCAGGGCCAGGGCAAACAGAGCTGGGGACAACGGGCAGCCCTGTCGGGTGCCCCTAGTCAAGAGGAACAAGTCAGAGGGTCGAGTTGGTACGTACTCACGTAACCGGCCTACCTAATGTTCGTATCTGTGCCCCTGCCGGGAATGAAACCAGTTTGATACGGGTGAATCAAGGCCGCCAGGACAGAATTAAGTCGGTTTGCTAGGATTTTAGAGAGAATTTTCCCGTCGACGTTGAGCAGGAAGATGGGCCGGTAGGAGGAGCATAGAGAGGGATCTTTACCGGATTTAGGGATCACCACAATAATCGCCTCGCTCAGTCTGGGGAAGAGTGCCCTCTGTCAGAGACCCGGTCAGGGTGACATTGAGATGCTAGCTCAGTAGGTCAATATGTGCTTTATAAAACTCAACTGGGATCCCGCCTGGGCCCAGAGTTTTCCCAGGTTGTAATGATGCCACCGCCAGTTGGAGCTCTACCAGGGTAATGGGGGTATCCAATTTGGTTTGAAAGCTGTCAGTCAGGAACGGGAAGTCCACGTCCAGTAAGTAACGGTCCAGGTCCTCGTCAGTATACTCAACTCGGGATTCATAGAGCGTCCTAAAATAATCAGCAAAACAACGGTTAATAGCAGTCGGGGGAAAAGGGTCGCTATCTCCCATGGGATCGACAATAGGTGGTATGCTATATCCAGCAGAATGCTCCCTGGACAGCCACGCTAACAGTCTTCCATTCCGTTCTCCCTGTTCAAAGATGCGTTGGGACTGATGGAGCAATTTCTTCTGGGTCAGGGGAGTCCGCAGCCCCAGGACCTCACCACAGTCAGAGACTGGAGGCGGGCATATTGGGCAGGGTCACCAGTGCGGGTGTACAAAATTTCCAGGGCCTTGGCCTACTGTTCCTTTCGGGACAAGTCAGCCCTCCTACGTCGTCTAACCTGCCCTACAGCAGTCTAATAATGCCCCCTAGAGCAGGCCTTGAAAGCATCCCACACCGCAGCCAGTGAGGCCGTGCCAGGGTTGACCTCCCAGTAGGTGGCCAACTGGGGCCCAATAAGGTTCCATCTCCGCATCTGAGATCCAAAAACGAGATAGCCACCAGAGGGGTCAGCGGATACTTCTAGGGTCAAGAGGATCGGGGCATGATCAGAGATACCCTGTGACAGAATCTTAACGTCTCGCACCCGAGGGAGGACCGACCCCCCCCCCCCCCCCCCGGCATATAGCAGATCAATGTGGGAGAAGGTCTTATGGGTGGCAGAGTGACATGTATATTCTCGATAGTGAGGGTCCCTCCACTGCCACACATCTGTCAGCCCATATGTCTCAGCCCAAATGGCAAGGTCTGAGCGGACAAAGGGGCCTCCAGCCATCCTGTCCACACCCGAATCCGGGACCATATTGAAATCACCCATAAAAATTACATCATTAGTAAATTTGGCTGCCTCCTTAGTAATCTTGTGTAACAGCTTAACCGAGGCAGGAGGAGGAACATATAACCCCACCAACAAGGTGAATGATTCAAGTTTCAAGTTGAGTAGGATATATCGTCAATCCGGTTCAAGTGCCATGTCAAGTAAGCGAAAAGGGAGGGACTTATGTACCAGGACACTGACTCCCCTGGCAAAGGTGGAAAAGGTGGAGTGATGATGGTGGCCAATCCACGGTTTTTTGAGGGCCAGCGTCCTAATACCCACCAAGCAAGTCTCTTGGAGAATACAAATATGAGGGTTGAAGGATTTGAGGTATTGGAACACCAGGGAGTTCAGTCCCCTGGTGTTCCAGGAGATGACATTTATGCTAGCCATTAACAAAAATGAGGAAAGAGGGTTCAGGAGGGGGAAGGCAACCCAGGCCCCCTGGCCTTTGGGACCCGGATGAAGGAAGCAGTGCCACAGAGCATACACACTGAAATCTGCATAGAGAATTGTGCCATAGAAACAAAATAAAACAGTGCATCAGAACAAAATGAAACAACCACCAAATATCCCCAGACCCCCCACCCCACCCATCCCCCCAAAACTGGGGAGGGTTTGCATCCCAACGTCCATGGACATTATAGTGGCACTTGGAGGGGAGTGACCTGAGGACACCAAGCTACCCCTCCTCCAGCACACAGCAGGAGGATGGGGATTCTGGCTAAGGATAGTAACAGATCGCCCAGACATCTCGGGGCACCACACTTAACGGCAGTCAAATAAACAGGGGAGCCCTGAACCGGCCCCATATAACATGTTCACTGCACCCCCCCCCCCCCCCCCCCCGAGTTCACAGCAGAAGCTCAAAATTTTTCACCAGGGGTGGGAGGGCATATCAAGCCCAAGGACCCGGAATCAACCCCGGCAATTGAAGCAGTAGGGCGAGTGTACCCGGGGGGGGGGGGGGTTTGAGGTTTAGAGCTGCAGGACCATCCGGGACTGTCTCCGCGCAACCCACCCGAAAATAATCAGGGATGTGCACTAGTAAACAGCGAGACAGTCCGGAGAAAGCTTGCATAGGGAGCAACATGCAAAGTAATATCAGGCTTTCCTGTATGCCTCCACCCAGGAGGCCGCATCCTTAGGGGAAGTAAAAAAGTGCACTCAGGAGCCATCTTGAACACGTTTGGCCGGGAAAAGTGTACTGTACTTCAGCCCCTTCTCTCTGTTTAGCACAAACCTAATCAAACGATTTCCGCAGGCGTTGGGTCTCAACCGAATAATCAGGAAAAACCGACAATCTGGTGTTCTCATAGCGTAGGTCTCCTTGCTGGCGGGCGGCCATGGAGGGGCACTGTCGTTGCGAGGCCTGGGCCTACCAGTAACCTGCGACGCTCATTGGCAGGCTGGGACTCCATAAAGATCTATGATACCCAGTCCAAGGCCCAGCTCTGCAGTCACTTGTAGTCCTCCAGGAAAGGAATCCCTAACTAGTGACAGTGAGAGAAAAAAAAAAATCTATGGTGTAAAGAAAAAACCCAAATACAGAAAAATAAAAAGAAAACCGAGACTCTAGGTCTCAGCAGGGGATACCTAGCTCTACTCCTGATGCTAGGCAGCTTCAAACTGAGGTAATATCAGATTGGGTTCTGGTAATAGCTGAGGGATGGCTCCCTATTGGCATGCTGAGGTATAACAGTTTTTTGTATTAACCTGAAAAATTATCTGCCTAGCCTGCTCCTGCAGAGTGCGCCATTACCCCATTAGTGAAGGCTAATACCATTGGGCAGCGACTGTCAGAACGTAAGAAAAAAATTATTTATTTTGTTTTTCACAGCTTGCAGAGCACTGCACCTGCGATCAGTGGCTTGTGGGTGCTATTTGACAGGCTCCTGTACACACTGCCTGCAGCTCTGTTGCCCATACATCTGTAAGGACTTTCAGTTACGGAGCTGTAGGCAGTTTAAATGGAATAGCAGGTGTGCTCATCCGCACCCTCACAGTCCATTGAGAGTTGCAAGCTGACTGCCACAATGACAGGTGAGACTTCTAGTTCATTTACTCAGATTGCTGTGAATGGATCATGTGGTTGTGCAGGCAAATCCATAAACAGCCATGCGGTTTTCAAAACATGGCAGTGGGTGCGAGAAGGGGGATCCCCCACCTGTGTTCACAGGGAGGGGGGGTTCTAGTGGCAGGGGAATAGAACATATTACACCCTAAATAGGTGTATTATACTCCTAAAGGTGAACTTATCCTTTAACAAGTTTGTAGGCTCTCATTTTTATAGATCATTTGTGTAGTCATATTCAAATGGACTTGTTCTGTAATGTTGAAGATGTTTTACTGCCGTTTTGAAAAGCTTCTTCTGCTTCAGTAGTGTCCAGAACATATTCAGCATTATGAGCAACAAGGGTATTTCCGTTGCCCTAATCCATTAAAGGTTTCAACACAGAAGTTAATAATCCAAGAACATGATGGCAGTGGGAAAGATTGCAAAACCATTACATAACCTTTTTTTTTATGGTACCATACATTTAGTATTTATTCAAGTTACATGGTTGAAAGTGTAAATGGTTAGTAAAAATCACCAGAGTAGTGAGGTCAAAGTGTTTAAGGGCTATTTTTTCCTAAAAAAATAAACAAGTTTATACTTACCATCGCTGTGCAAAGATATTGCATAGCACAGCTTCTTGCCTCCTCCCCTCTGGTGACCCACTAGGGCTCAACTTTTTCGCTTCTGAGTACCCCCCATATTAAAACCATGTGGATACTCGTGTCCATAGACACAGCCTGACTGTCAGGCCACACACCTGCTCACTCTTCACAGGATTTGAATGACAGCAGGAGGTGCGTATGGATCTTCATCTGACCTGTGAGGGGAGGAAGATATCGGGACTGCTGCAAGTGGGCACAGTGCTGATCAAGAGAGGGCTTAGATATATAATTTAAGATGAGGTAGTGGGACTTTTTACCTTAATGCAAGGTAATTAGACTAAAAATTAAAATTCTCGCTCAGAAATAAAGAGGATGCTTGAAAAAGTTGCAAAACATCCTCAGTTACAGAAAATGTCCAGTTGAATGGGACTACTACTAGGTATATTAATCGTGCTGTAGATTACTGACCACTTCTCTATGCAAGGTGTTCGGTAGTTCATGCACAGAAACCAACAGTTTAAAAAACCCATAGAAATTTACAATGGGAATCAATCCGAGCTTTGCCTAGTACAATCCAAAACATTTCTGAGCCATTTTTTGTTAATATGCTAATATGCATTGGATCTTTAGTGTGCTAAAAGACGCATTTTTGGTTCAACTTCAACTAATGGAGAGATGCATTCTCAATCACACTTTGATATGATGCATAATGTATAGGCGTCTCGATGACTGCAAGTGGTCTAAGCCCAGAAGCTGCAAACTAAACCACTAACCATGACATTTTAACACACCATGCTTCACAGTCAGCAGTTTTTTTTTCTATTTGCTCTACTGCTTTTTTCAGACAGCAACGGCTTTTTCTTAGTACACCTTCTATGAAGGTTGAATTAGCACAATCTTTGATTGAAGTTGCATGCATATTGACCCCCAACCGTTGCAAGAGATACCAGACAACTCTGCAATGAAATTCCAGGGTTATTGGAGACTTTAATATAAAATGGTCAGCACTTGGATTGAATTTGCTGGGCCAGTCAGTCCTAAATAAACTAGCAGTATAAAACCCATACCACTTGTAAAGTATTTTCCTTATAGTAGGAATGATGGACTTTAAATCATTTATTCATCTTTTTAAATCCCTTGCCAAACTCATGGGTATCCACACCTTCCTTTCTAAGGAGCCTAAAGAGGTTTATTGATCTTGGCATGACACCACACGTAGATACAAAGACAGCCAGACCCTAGATGACTGAGGTTTAAAGACAGGTTCCACCTGCATATCCACCAATCATGACACCTTCTCGAATATTTTTCTATTTTATTTTATCTCAGGTACTTATATAGCACTGTCAATTTATGCAGCACTTTACATATACATTGTACATTCACATCAGTCCCTACCCTCAAGGAGCTTACAATCTAAGGTCCCTAACCCACATTCATACATACACATAGTAGGGACAATTTAGACAGCATCTAATTAACCTACCAGCATGTCTTTGGAGTGTGGGAGGAAACTGGAGTATCTGGAGGAAACCCACACAGGCACAGGGAGAAGATGCAAACTCCAGGCAGGCAGCGTCGTGGTTGGGATTCACACCAGCGACCCTTTTGCTGCTAGGCAAAAGTGTTAATATAATATTGGATTATAATTGAATGGATTTAAAGTAGTAATTGTACACACTTTTTATAGGTCAAATTTGCGTTCGTTAATTTAGATCCTAAAAAAAAAAAAATATATGAATTGCCCATGTTAATTTTGGTGTCATTTATGCAAGTATATTACCTTTAATCCATTGGGTACTATACGAATGAAGATCTAATGTCTAACATTCTGCAACGTTGAAAAATAAACTATTTTCGTTCGGGAGGTGGAGGTTATTTTTCACACATTTTTACATGGCAGCAATACTTAACATACCTTAATGCTGATGTGAATATAAACTCGCTTTGTGTAAGTGAGCTGGAATAAAGTTACAGAGGGCTCTAAGAGAGTTGGAAAGCCTTTTTATAGGAAACATGCAGTAGAGAAGTATGAAGGCTTCAATTACTGACTGCTTGTGGTGGTTGCAGTGATCCAGTTAAAATCACTGACTCTGAAAAAAGTATACAGATTAAGATGGACTTTACTCAGATATTCACCTGGAGGGCTTGGCTTTGATCAACTGCATTTTTGATGAGCTACTGGGCATTCATCCTGCATTTATTGATCTAGGCATGATGACACCGCACCTCAATAACAGACAACCAGACTCTAGAGGTTTGAACTTTAAAAAGATAGATAAGTTCCACCTACATCTCCAAGGAGGTTCTAATCATTGAGGTCTCTTCTGGAACAATTTTATGATTTCTGTGGACAATTCAGGTAATAGAGCTCTGACCACACTGTATACTGCCAAAGTATTCAATATTGTGAATATGAATATCTTTGGGCTATAATCAACAAATTTAGATTTATACTGCTCTTTAGTAAATGGGTCAACAGTTCACTTTCACCTTCCTTTCATTTGAAAAGCGGAAACAGGTACGGGTGCTCCTTACTGCCATTAATTTTTTATATATCTATAGAGTTTCTTGCTGTATTTTTACAAGACTGGTCATGGCTAAGTTCAGGAGAGGAAATAAGGAACAAGTGGCATTTTACGCCAACAATACTCTTATTTCCAAACACTTAAAGGATCAATATTTATAAAAAAAAAAAAAGAAAAAAAATGCACTTTGCAAATGCCTCAGCGTTTGCATATATGTCACAAATTGCCTCCATTTTGAGACTAATATGGGTATTCCCCCATCACTGTCTGCCCATTACTGGCCATAATCTGGTATTTTCCTGAAATACCACAATCTGGAAAATACTGCATTATGGCCACTAGATGGAGCAACCAACAAAATTCTCTGATCTAATGAAACAAAGATTGAACTCTTTGGCCTGAATGGAAAGCGTCATGTCTTAAGGAAACCAGGCACCGCTCATCACCTGGCCAATACCATTCCTACGGTGAAGCACGGTGGTGGCTGCATCATGCTGTGGGGATGAGGTGAAATGCAGCAATGTACAGACACATCCTTGATAAAGACCTGCTCCAGAGCGCTCTGCACCTCAAACTGAGGCAAAGGTTCATCTTCCAACAGGACGACGATGGTAAGCACACAGCCAATATAACAAAGGAGTGGCTAGATGACAACCCTGTGAATATCCTTGAGTAGCCCAGCCAGAGCCCATACTTGAACCCAATTGAAAATCTTTTGAGAGATGTGACAATGGCTGTGCACACATCCAATCTGATGGTTGCTCTGATGATCTTGAGAGGTCATGTGAAGAATGGGGAAAAACTGCCCAAAAATAGGTGTGCCAAGCTTGTAGCATCATACTCAAAAAGACTTGAGGCTGTAATTGGTGCCAAAGATGCTTCAACAAAGTATTGAGCAAAGGCTGTGAATACTTATGTACATGTGATTTTTTTATTTTTATTAAATATGCATAGATTTCAAAACAAACTTCTTTCACGTTGTCATTATGGGATATTGTTTGTAGAATTTTAATGAAGATGATGATGATGAATAATGAATTTATTCCATGTTGGCTTAAGGCTGTAATGTAAAATGTGGAAAAAGTGAAGCTCTGTAAATACTTTACCGGATGCACTGTATTACCCTCACCTCAACCTAGTAAGTCACTTTGCTGAAATTTCTGAGCCAAAAACATCAGGTATCATCTGGAGTTCACAAAATGTACATGGAAGACAGAATGTGAGGGAAAAAAAAAAAGTTGCCTGGTTTCACAGTTCAGACCAATCCACTTGAATCTGAGGATGCATGGGGAAATTGGTGGACAACAATCAAGCCTTTCCACAAACAAGCCGAATTCTGCCAAAAATTGGGCTAAAATTGCAAAAACCAGACCTGCACAGCGAGTGGAAGACTTACTTCAAAGCACCTGCAGGTGTAATGACAGCTAAAAGTACAATCTTACAAAATAGGTTTTGCATCTTAAAAGTATTTGGCATATTGCATAAATTAGGTGGCAAAAAATATCACAAATGAAAATACAAAAAAAAAAAAAGGGGGATTGAAAATACTTGCAGATAGGATCTTAAAGCAAAGATAAATACACACCCAGCGTTTGGCAAAGCTACAGCGAGGCTTCAAATAATGGTAACAAAAAAAAAAAAAAAATGGTTGAACGACTGTTTTAGCAACAGAACATTGCAGCCTTTGAGACCATACTACAAAGTTAAGTTAAATTTAAGATTCAGTATTACACGTTCCCTTAGTTATCCACTTAATAAAAATTGATATTTGCATTAGTACATCTGCAAGCCAGATGTTTCATTTAAAAGGATATAAAGTTCTGTTACATAGGATGAATGCTATTCCCAGTATGGCCTGAAAGTACTATGCAGGACTACTTAAAAAGGGAAGCGACATGATTAATTACTTCTGTAAATGTCCAAGATACTTGGCTTGTCTTGAAGAATTATTAATTCTTCATTTTATCAGTTTAATCTGAGAACTGTTATTTTACTTACATTTTGTGAGAGATGTAAAGAAACATGCTGCATAAAACAACCCAAAACTTTTCTGACAAGGGAGAAAGTCTCGTGTGGGCGAGATGTGGAAATGTAGAATTGTGACCCTACTGTCTAAGGACAACACTGAATTATACAGCAGCCTCTAACCGCTAGAAATAAGGATTTCAGTTACCAGTTTCCCAGGGATTTTTTTTTAAAAAAAAACACTCCTAGTTTATCGGTTTTTAAAACGGAAAAAAAGTCCAACTTTTTCTTCTCCAAATTGTTGAACAGAAGAAAAAAAATAGACATTAAATACGGACAGGCCTGGATATTTAGGTTTGAAAATATGTTTAAATTTAGGCTTATTTTGACTTACCGAAAATGTCGGATATCCATTTATGGACAGCTCCTGATCATCATAGCCATTGAGTTATACTGCCCCCTAAAGGAGAAGAAACCTAGGCAAAAAAAAAAAATGGCTATGCCTATGGGCAGTCCCAGGGGGTATACTACCTCTCTGCTATTAGGTACTCAGTTTTGTTACAAGCAGTTACAACTCCACAGAGGGGGGAGGGGGGGTGTTGTGTCTGTAAATTATCAGAGAAATTGATCAGAGAAGTTTTATGGCAATTCAAATATCTTATTTTCTCTTTCGTTCATTAACGGACACAGCTCCTGATCTTCATAACCATTGAGACATCCCAAAGCAGTGTTAAACATGAGGGGTGTGAACAGCAAAAAAATTCCCAAGGCTAAAAACAGTAGCCAACCAGGCAACAGGAGATCAACCAAAACAACTGGAGCCCACCCGGAAAAAAAAAAAAAAACACACCCCCCTCAAAGCGGATCAAGTCCTCTAAACAGCAGCCAGCAAAACCTTGTGGCCAAAAAAAGCATCCGCAGATGCCAACACATCCACTTTATAACTTTGCAAAAGTGTGCACCAATGACCAGGTGGCCACCTTGCAAACCTGCGTCACTGACTCCTGATGATAGGAGGTGTAACGGAACCGCGATCCACATAATGCTTGTGGACTTACATCAGTATACAGCTTCCTTCAGTCTTGAACATGGATATCAAATATTCCAGCCATCCCCATACAAAGCTGACAACTTAGCTTATACTGGAACCTTTATTGAACAGTCGCACAGTTTATATACAGCATGGACATCCCCCTCTTGATCAGATTACCACACACAGGTCAGGGGTTGCCTGATTACATCATATGCAGATGAAATTGTATATAGAAATCAAATTAACCTGAACTAATTATCTAGCCACCTGGACAGAAATAATATGCGAGTTCATTAACAATGGGACAGACAGGCATAACAGAATACACATCACACCTCAATACACAGACAATAGGAAGCGACCGCCAGTGACCGATTGTCTGTCTCTGACATTGAAGTACAATACATATTATAAGTGTAACCACAGAACCTATTTGAAGCAATCCAAAACCATATTTTCAGTGTCCATTAAGTATCCCTTGCAGGAACACACTGCAAGGGACAACCCCCACCGCACTGGCAGCACGACCCGGTCGCCATGCACAAAGCGATCTTCAGCAGAGAGGGAGAGAACCCCACCAGACTCACCACCCAGCAGAAACAAGCACCTGCAGCCACCAGGATAATCTGCCCTCCACGAGAGGCGATCAGGCAGTGAAAAGATCCAGGAGTCAGCACCAGGGGATGAGGGGTTCCCGCCGCCCACAGAGCTCTACTGTCATGGCCCCAGCTATTTTCAATAGCAAGCTGCCACTAATTTTAATAGCAATCCACTGCAAGATGGCCGCCGTGCATAGAAACACAGGCTACAGCAAAATGGCAGCACCATGAGGCTCCCAGGAGGGATCCCTAGGCCTCAACGACAAGCCCAGGCAGGACGGGGGCCCTGGCAGGAGCCCCCCCACTAGGTACAACCCCCTCCCCATACAGCCAATCGTCAGGTCGCCGGTGGCGCACCAACCTGCCCCCACCCCAGGTGGTGGACCAGACCAGACCACCCACACAGCCCCAGCATAAGAGGGGGGGGTAGGATGGGGGACAGATGAGAGGGGGTGCCTGGAGGGAGAGGAGCGGAACCCACCATACCAGGAACCAGGTGGGCATCGCTCCAAACAGAACCCCGCGCCATCGAAATGGGGGGGGGGGCTGTTGGTCAGGAGGAACACTGCGACTCAGGCCGAGACCCGGTCATATGCGACCTCGTGAGGCGTTTAACATACAGGCCAGCCCCCGTCTAGTAGAGCTTTGTCGCGGCTGACCTAGCGTGGAGCTGAGGTAAAAAAGTGCCAGGACCAGAGATCCCAGCAAGGAACTAGGTCCTGACTAAGCAGAAAAAAAAAAAAACTGAGTACCTATAGCAGAGAGGGCGTATGCCCCCTTGGACTGCCCATAGGCACAGCCAGATTCTGTTCCTGCCTAGTGTCCTACTCCTGTAGGAGGCAGTATAATACAATGGATATGAAGATCAGGAGCTGCGTCCGTCAATGAACAAAAGAGAAATATCGTCTCTCGAGTAGATCGTCTCTCGAGTAGATCGTCTCTCGAGTAGATCGTCTCTCGAGTAGATCGTCTCTCGAGTAGATCGTCTCTCGAGTAGATCGTCTCTCGAGTAGATCGTCTCTCGAGTAGATCGTCTCTCGAGTAGATCGTCTCTCGAGTAGATCGTCTCTCGAGTAGATCGTCTCTCGAGTAGATCGTCTCTCGAGTAGATCGTCTCTCGAGTAGATCGTCTCTCGAGTAGATCGTCTCTCGAGTAGATCGTCTCTCGAGTAGATCGTCTCTCGAGTAGATCGTCTCTCGAGTAGATCGTCTCTCGAGTAGATCGTCTCTCAAGCAGATCGTCTCTCAAGCAGATCGTCTCTCAAGCAGATCGTCTCTCAAGCAGATCGTCTCTCAAGCAGATCGTCTCTCAAGCAGATCGTCTCTCAAGCAGATCGTCTGCATCACAATTTACTTTTGGCTTGTGGAGTTTGGAGGCAGTACTGCACGCTGAAAGCAACATGGGGTATAAAATTTGCAACACTGTACAGCCCTAGTAACACCCCGAATGGATGCATGTTATCTTCTGGGTGGGTATTCTAGGGGGGGCAAGAAAACCGTGTTGCAGTAAAAAAAAAAAGTAAAAAAAAAAAATTAACTGTTCCCCCGGCCACATGTGTAAACCAGGCCCAAAGACGTGTAACCCACAAAAAAAAGAAATTGTAGTTGATAGAAGGTGAGGAGCAACAGAATATTTCAAGACCTTTTTTCTAGTTTCTAGAAAACTCCAAGATTAAAGTTTATTGTAGTGGAGAATTAGAATGATGGCTGGGGTCAACACAATTACTTTGAAGACCGTTCGAAAGCATGTCAGCAATTAAACCCCTTGGAGACGAAGCCCGACACTTTTTGCTTACAAGTTCAAATCAGTATATTTTGCTAGAAAAATTACTTAGAACCCCCAAAACACACACATTTTAGCAGAGACCCTAGAGAATAAAATGGCAGTCATCGCAATATTTTAGGTAACACTATTTGCAACCCCAAAGGTTCCGCAGCCACTCCTAGGGGGTCTGTAGGTGAATTACCCTTGGACTCCATATTACACTGATATGAAAAAAAATGCTGTGCCACTTTTAAAGTCGCTAAATCGCGATCCCACCGCTAAATTAGCGGTATACCCAATGTAATACAAGCAGATAGAGTGGGCAAGAAAAACCTACAGATGACCCCAGAAAACAATTAAACCGCTCAGGAGACTACCAGCACGATCTTCTGAAAGTAAAATGTTCCTTCACAGGAAATGACAAACCAGCCTATCAGATAGATTTTTATGTTACATGCAGTTCACCTGTCCAGAATTATGCACTACAAGAAAATGGCTGCCCTATGTATTCCTATGGGGCACTAACAAAAAATGGCTGCCCATGCAATTCATTGGGGGAAAAAAAAAAAAAACATGAATCTACAGCAAAAAGGCAGCCCCAACGGTGCAGTCTCCCGGGGTCCCAGACCAGAAGCATCACAGGGGCCCTAGGAAGAGAGCCAGCCAGGACAAGACCCCCTCCTAAGAGAAAGCCACCGCAGCCACAGTTTTTCTCCCCCCCCAGAGGTAGGACCTACCATGGGTCCACCCTGAGACAGCCAGAGGATTTGGGGGGGGGGGGGGGCAGTATACCTTGATACCAGGTGGGCGCCGTTCCGCACAGACCACCTCCCACCCAGGGTGGGAGTGCTGCCAGCCAGGGGGTATGCTGTGACTCAGGGCATTCCAGGCTGATCGCGTCCCAGCGAGACTAATCCACTCGCAGGCTCGTCCCCATCCATCGGGGTTCTGTCGGGGCTAAGCCAAGTTCTAGACTATAACCTGCTCATGCTCGTTGTCCAGGCTGGGAGACCATAAGGATCTGGAATATCCAATTTTCCCTATTAATAGCTAAGACCAAAGTCCCAGCAGGGAACTAGGTCCTATTCCTAAACTATGCAGAAACAAACTGGCTGCTGTAGCAGAGTATGTGGGATTATGTGTAAAGTGCAAAGAGAGGTTGTAAACGGCGCTACCTTTGTGCAATTAAAAGAGATAAAGTGCATACATTCACTGTTAAAGAATTATAAAAAGGGAGTGTCCCATAAAATTGAAAAAATATATGTGCTATATATCAGGTGGGTTCAGGTCATAAAAGATCAAGATATCCTAGTCTGTGATAAAATAAAACCCAAAAAGTGCTGAAGTGCAATAAATAAATTTAATACCATAGACAGTGTTTTTATTGTGATGTACAAATAATAAAAATCAATCCAGTGTAGAAATAAAATCAGATGTTAGTGATATTTCGGGCACTGTTTATTGCTGAAAGTGCACCATGCCCGCAGAAAAACAAATCAGTGAAGTGAAAGTGATAAAGGTTACCGGGGAAAAAATCCCTAAAAATAAAAAGCAAATAATGAAATGAAAATGCCAGCTGCAATCACCCGTGTGACCACTAGGTGTCGCGCTGTAAATACAACCTGCCCTGCACGGAAGCTTTAGGCAAGGATGGATCTCCAGGGGTCCCCCTCCACAGTCAAAGCACCAGTTGGCGTGTTTCCATATGGAGAGAAAGAAGAGGGGAGCCTCATGAAGTATCAGATCGTATAAATAAAGAAGAAACGTAGCATCCACTCACTGTGTGAAACCGTGATAGCTGCCTCGGATCAGTAGTACTCGCCAGGAAGCTTCCGCGTTCCACGGCGGTGGAATCTCAAAACCGGAAGTGACGCTGTGACGCAATGGACCCGCCATTGCGTCACAGCGTCACTTCCGGTTTTGAGATTCCACCGCCGTGGAACGCGGAAGCTTCCTGGCGAGTACTACTGATCCGAGGCAGCTATCACGGTTTCACACAGTGAGTGGATGCTACGTTTCTTCTTTATTTATACGATCTGATACTTCATGAGGCTCCCCTCTTCTTTCTCTCCATATGGAAACACGCCAACTGGTGCTTTGACTGTGGAGGGGGACCCCTGGAGATCCATCCTTGCCTAAAGCTTCCGTGCAGGGCAGGTTGTATTTACAGCGCGACACCTAGTGGTCACACGGGTGATTGCAGCTGGCATTTTCATTTCATTATTTCCTTTTTATTTTTAGGGATTTTTTCCCCGGTAACCTTTATCACTTTCACTTCACTGATTTGTTTTTCTGCGGGCATGGTGCACTTTCAGCAATAAACAGTGCCCGAAATATCACTAACATCTGATTTTATTTCTACACTGGATTGATTTTTATTATTTGTACATCACAATAAAAACACTGTCTATGGTATTAAATTTATTTATTGCACTTCAGCACTTTTTGGGTTTTATTTTATCACAGACTAGGATATCTTGATCTTTTATGACCTGAACCCACCTGATATATAGCACATATATTTTTTCAATTTTATGGGACACTCCCTTTTTATAATTCTTTAACAGTGAATGTATGCACTTTATCTCTTTTAATTGCACAAAGGTAGCGCCGTTTACAACCTCTCTTTGCACTTTACACATATCCTGACCCCTTTTGGGGTTTGGTTGTTGGCTGCTTACACCTGTCAGTCTCTCACGCTTCACCGCACACTCCATAGCGCTGGTCATCTCTTGCCTTTACATATGTGGGATTATGCCTGCAGGGACAGCCCCCATAGGACACAGGAGCCTTAACCCGGTCACAGGAGCCCTGTCTGAAAAATAAAAGGTTTAAAGAAAAAAACACCCCTCAAGAGTGAACAGCCCTTCCTAAACAGCAGCCTGAAAAAAACGTTGTGGCCAAAAGAAGCATCCGCAGATGCCACAGTATCTACCTTATACAATTTCATGAAGGAATGCATGGACGACCAAGTGGCCGCCTTGAAAACTTGCCTGATGGAAGGCCCAAGAAGCACTCAGCGCCCGAGAAGAATGCGCTGTGATAGGGAAAGGTGGACCTGACCTTTAATGGAATAGGCCTGAGTGACCATCTGTCCGATTCATCTGGAAATGGTAGCCGAAGAAGCGGCCAGCCCTTTTCTTGGTCTGTCCGTAAAACACAAAAAGCTAGTCTGACCTTCGAAAAGACTAAGGTGCCGCCAGATATCCTCAAAATCACATGAACCACATCCAGGGTATGCAAAGCAAATTCCTTGGGATGAGCCAGCTTGGGACGCAAAGAAGGCAACACAATGTCCTCATTCAAATGGAAGTCAGAGAAAACTGGGCAGGAATGATGGACAGGGAGGAAGAACCACTTTATCCCTATGGACCACTAAATAGGGAGTGTGACAGGGTAATGCCGCCAATTCCAATACCCTGTGGGCCAAGGTAACCGCCACCTAGAAGGTCACCTTCTGGGGTAACGTAGGCAAGGGAATCTCCAGCATATTCTTAAATTGAGGTTTCTTGAGAACCGAAAGAAAGAACCGCAAGAATTAAACATGGAATTGAAACTACTTGGTGTATCTAGGTGGATTATGTTTTTTTTTGGACACATTTGGTGGTAAATGTTAACGGATCTCGATTTGGTTTCATTATGACATTATGAAAGGAAAACGAGTCCAAAATAGTACTTTAAGCTTTACTAGTATATTTTTATGCAAAGCTTTCCTAGTATATTTTTATGCAATTACAATGACCCACTACCAAAAACACTGCAAAAAAAAAAAATTCTACTCCTGAATCGTGGCGATACCACATGTGTACATTATTTGTGCTCTGTACCTGTAGTAGGGCCAAATCTATACAAACCAAAAAAATACACATTTTGGTTTTGTTTTTTAGGCTTACCTAAAACACTCACACGAACACTTGAACACTAAATTTAATTTTTTTTATTGTTACCCGGTACACACTGACCGCAACACTGCCACCGATGCCAACTGGCCCTAACTACACCAACTGGCACTGACACCAACACTCAGACTATATTAAGTCCATCTATTATTTTCCCCTCAACACTTTGTAACTTTCCCTCCTTGCTAGGGAAGTCCATACAATGTACATTCCTGATCATTAGTACAAGTGTCACTGGCAGCTTGGCCGATTGCTGGAAGCATGTGATTGATTACGCTTCCAGTACAAAAACACAGGAACACCTATGAGACATCCAGAAATGAAAACCACTTCCTAGACTCTGCATAAACATTACTGTGCAAAAGTTTTGGAAAGATGTAAAAATAACTGCCTTTTTGGAAGAACTTACTGTAAAATCCTTCTCTGAAGTTCGACAGACGCAGCTCCATATTCTTTAGACCACTGGGTTATGCTCCTCCAATCAGGAATAGGCACAAGGCAGGAAAAAAGCTTTAAACATGCCCATGGGGGCTGTCCCTGCAGGCATAAACCCCACGTTCTGCTACAGCGGCCAATTTCGTTGCAAGGAATGTTTAGAAGAAAAAAAAAAAAACATTCACACAAGTAGAGGGGCGGATGCTGCGTCTGTTGAACTTCAGAGAAAAGGATTTTACATTAAGTTCTTACAAAAATCCAGTTCTCCAACGTTCATTGATAGACGCAGCTCCATCTTCTTTAGACTATTGAGATGAAGCTCAACCAGAAACTGGAGCTCACCTTGATAAAACATACACCCTCAAACAGAAACAAAAAGGGATTTTTGTAAAATCTTACCGTAAAATCCTTTTCTCTTAGCTCATTGACAGACGTAGTCCTCGGTGATACACCACCTTCGGGTTATGTTGCCTCCACAGGAGCAGGACTAGACAGGAAATTAAAAAGCTCTGGCCACACCCTAGGGGCAGTCCCAGAGGGTATATCCTCTCTCTCTCTGCCTCAGCAAATCAGTTATGTGAAAAAGCAGTCTTTAGAGATTTTAACCCAACCCAACTCAAAAACAGAGGGGCGGGGACTACGTCTGTCAATGAGCTAAGAGAAAAGGATTTTACGGTAAGATTTTACAAAAATCCCTTTTTCTCTAGCGCTCATTGACAGTCCTCGGTGATACACCACCTTCGGGACGTCCCAGAGCAGTATCACAAATGAGGGGTGGGAAAATGGAAATCAAATCCCAATCTAGAAGGCCCAACCGGTGCCAACTAGAAGTTTACAATGCTCATCCTTAATGATGAGACTCAACAAAAAAGAGAAAAATTTTTTTTTTTTTTTTTTTTTTCAAACAGAAAAAAACCCTCGAGGTAGACCACCGGTCTCCTCAAATTGCGGCCTGCAAAACCTTGCGGCCAAATGAGGCATCCGCCGATGCCGTCACATCAATTTTATAGAATTTTGTAAAGGTATGTACCGACGACCAGGTGGCCGCCTTACATACCTGGACCACTGACGCCTGATGGCGAAAGGCCCAGGAAGTACTGAGCGCTCGAGTGGAGTGCGCCCTAACAGGGAATGGAGGACTCTGACCCTTAATAGAATAAGCCTGTACCACCGTTTGTCTAATCCATTTGGCAATGGTCGCAGCAGATGCAGGCAAACCCTTTCTGGGGCCATCCGTGATCACAAAAAGTGAATCCGTCTTACGGAATGATTCCGTAGCTTTCAGGTATACCCTGATTGCCCGAACCACATCTAAGGAATGCAACGCATGTTCCCGATGATGCTTGGGCTGAGGACACAAGGAAGGTAGTACAATATCTTCATTCAGATGAAAATCTGAAACCACCTTAGGAAGAAAAGATGGCTTAGGATGAAGTACTACCTTATCCCTATGAATCACTAGGTATGGGGACTGGCATGATAATGCAGCCAGTTCTGACACCCTGCGAGCAGAAGTAATAGCCACCAAGGAGGCCACCTTCTGGGATAAAGTAAGCAAGGGAATCTCCCTGATGTTTTCAAAGGGAGGTTTCTGTAGAACCGACAAAACCAAATTAAGATCCCAGGGCGGTAAGGGCGCGCGGACTGGAGGAGCCAGGTGCCGCACCCCCTGGATGAAATTCCGCACCAAGGACTTGGTAGCTAAAGGTTTCTGAAAGAAGATCGCTAATGCTGAAACTTGACCCTTGATGGTGCTCAAGGCTAGCTTCTGCTCAACCCCTTGTTGCAAAAAGGCCAATATTCGAGTCACCGAATAGGTACGTGGAGGAAATCCTAAAGATTCGCACCACGCAATATAAGTCTTCCATGTGTGATAATAGACCTTGCTGGAAGTCGCTTTCCTTGCTTTAATAAGGGTAGGAATGACTGAAGTAGACAAACCTCTGTCCTTCAGTACTTGGGTCTCAATGGCCAGGCCATTAAAACCAGCGACTGTAAAGCACAATGGTAGATTGGTCCTCGAGACCGCAGACACTCCCTGAGACGCAGTTCCCACGGAACGTCCGCGACTAGCAAGTCCAAGTCGGCCAGGCCGGCTTGGCGAGGCCAGCCTAGAATTTCTAGGACCACTGGCACTGACGGGATTTGAACCAGGCGTCCCTAGAGCTATCTGGCCCCGACCATCCGAGAAAGTCTGGTCGTTCTCTGTTCCCACACATTTATCCGACACCTGATTCCTATCAGGAACGGTGATCTCTCCTGGTTGAATCTCAGGGACCGAAGTCACCCGGCTAGAGGCTTCTTGGTCTGTCTGGTCAACCAGATCCGATTCCTGTGGGGAATTGAGACTAATCTTAGGAAAAGGTAAAGTAAAAGATCTGTTCAGGGAACGGTGACTACCGCTCCCTGTAGCACTTAAATGTTGGAAGGGAAGAATCGCACCGGTAGTAGTAGTCGATGCTCGATCTAATGTCCTAAATACCGGTGAAAACGTCCCCCCACCCTCAAACCGGGTGGGGGCGCACCTTCAGGCTGTGTAATCCTTTGCTTCGGGTTTGGCTGAGTCGGTCCTCTGTTTGTCCGACCAGCCTTTCTTGAACCCTCCTGGAGGAGTCTTGCCTTTCCCGCTTGTTCCAGCCGGGCGTGCGAACCCTTTATGGGCAGTAAAGAAAGGTCCTCGCTTGTTGCGAGGTCCCTTAGCTTTAGCAGCCTGTGGCAAGAAAGTGCTCTTGCCCCCAGTGGCATCTTTAATGATTTCATCTAGGGTGGCCCCAAATAGGCGATTCCCCTGAAAAGGGAGATTCGTCAAGGTCTTTTTGGAACCTAGGTCAGCTGACCAGCATTTTAACCACAGCACACATCTGAGGATTACCGCTGACATAGATGCATGCCCTAATAGGGGAGTAGTGTCCAAGGCTGCGTCACAGATAAACTGTAGCCCTTGTATAATCTGTTCCATCAAATCAGATGTTTCCTGGGGAATATCTTTTCCCCTAAGGTCTTGGCGTACCAATCTCGCCCATTCCGTAAGTGTCTGGGAAACTAGACCAATAACAATTACTAGTCTAAATGCTGACCCTATCAGAGAGAAGATAGTGCGGGACTCTGCTTCCATCTTCCGATCCACCGGATCCTTAAAGGACGAAGTGTCCTCCACTGGGATAACCGTGGCTTTATTCAGCCTGGAAATAGGTGGATCCACCACTGGTGGTACCGTCCATGTCTTAATGATGGATTCCTCAAACAGATAGCGTCTAGCAATACGCTTGGAAATAGTAAAGGTACGTTTAGAATGCTCCCATTCTCCTTTAATTTTATTACCAAAACACTTGGGTACAGGAAAAACCTTCACCGTTTTGATGGGCTTGTTAGTACCAAAGGGAATCTCTGTTTCAGTTGCCTCTGCCGGTAAAACCTCAAGTCTTAAGGTTTCCCGCACCGCCACAACTAGTGCGTCCACCAATGCTTCTTCCTGAATTATGGCGGAAGAATGCACGTCCTCCTCACTGTGAGGGAGCTTTACCTGAGATAACAGCCCTTGCAGAGGGACCTGCAGCTACAGTGACCATCTCTGAATCTGAGTCAGAGGTGTCAGATATTATAGGGGTAGGCGGGGGTCGCTTTCTTGACCCCCGTCCCTGACAGGCCGCCTCCACCCGGGCCACCATAGACTCCAAAACTGCTGTAAATGCATCCATGCTCTGTGCACCGGCAGGTCCCGAGGCCCCCTCGAGGGAAACAGGTGGGGGTACTTGTGTGGCAGGGTCCATGATTATTCCAGTAACTACCCGGAAACTTCAATCCAACTTAAATAAAAAACTTTTTTTTTTTTTTTTTCTCCAGACCCCCAGCGCCACAAAAGCCCCTCAGTGTTACCTGCTAGGGATCCCTATCGAGCGAGAGAGAGAGATAGACCCCCAGGCTCACCACTTGATGCTCAGAGTTCACTTGCAACAGGTTACAGCGCTGTGTCCACAAACAGGAAGTCTTTTGGCTGGCTGCCCAGGAAGAAAGGAGGCGGCTCCGCCCCTCTGCACGCCTTCCGGCGCCTCCCCTAGCTCCACGAGGTGTTGGAGTCACCTCAAACATGGCCGCCCCCATGCTGCAGACACGAGGCTACGCCAAAATGGCGGCCTTGTGCGATCTACGGCGGTTTGCACAGCATAGCGGCGTCCTGCAGTAACTAGGCATCGCAAAACCTCTCTCATAGAGATCAGCTTGACCGGCGGTACCCAACCCTGGCGGAACCGCATGGCCGTCGGGAGACCTGCATCAGCTGGAGGAATGACCTGGCAAGCCGCATCCCTGTCCTGTGACTTCTGACAGGTAGGATACTTCTTGTAACACAGTAAGCTTCCAGTGCTGCCACATATTACAATCATTTAAACATACTTTGTAATTAGATTGTCAGCTCCCAAACCAAGCCTGCTGGCTTTTTGTACACAAAAATCACACTCAATTAGGGGGATCTGTGACCCGTTATAGGATAGAGGGGAACCCATCCTTACCATTACAGAGAGGGGCCCGCGTTCACCACAAGACCCGTCAGGGGGAAAAGGGGAACATACTACTCACCATACCGGAACCAGGCGGGCGCCATTCCTGACAGTACCCCTCTCCACCGAAGTTGGAGGGCTGTTGACCAATACGGACGCCGTGACTCATGGTCCTTGGCGTTTCAGCGAGACGTTTAACTCGCAGGGTCAGTCCCTCCAGTGGGACAATGTCGCGGCCGACCCAGCGCGGAGCTATGGCCTGCACGCGCTCGTAGGCTGAACTGGGGTGACCACTGGATCTCAACATCCCGCCCGTCGCCCAGTTCAGCTTTCTTGCTTGAAGATCTCACAGGAACACTGGAGAAAAAAAGCTGTCTAAAAAATCTTTTCTAAGAAAAAAATCCTGACAGGACCGAAGATCCCAGCAAGGTATCTAGGTCCTTACTCCTGACTAGACAGAAAAAAAAAACTGATTTGCTGAGGCAGAGAGAGAGAGGATATACCCTCTGGGACTGCCCCTAAGGTGTGGCCAGAGCATTTTATTTCCTGTCTAGTCCTACTCCTGTGGAGGCAACATAAACCCGAAGGTGCTGTATCACCGAAGGACTACGTCTGTCAATGAGCGATAGAGAAAGGCATTTAAAGCGCTTAGGCACCATCAGCATATGCTTGATGCGCTGCCATCGTTCAACAACAATATTGTGAAAAAGTTCAGGACAAGGAAACCCCTTATCCGATTTTTGGGATTTGTGGGAGCTAAAAGACACCTGCGTACCTGACCCTGTAGATTCAGCCAATTTTAAAGTTTCTCGCACAAACTATATAAGTGCTTCACCCAAAGTGAATTCCCGCATGGCAGCTGACAAGGACAGGTCCTATTCACCATCCGAATGCGAAGACAGACCCATCAGGGTGTGATACGTCTGTGGCGGCCATATCCACCTCAGAGTCTGAGGACACTGGCGATGGAGGTGAAGGCAGAGGGCGTTTGAGTCTGGCAACACATGTAATTACAAAATCTACCTTTGACACCAAGCTTTGAAAAACTGTTGAGATCAGGCCGAGACTGCGACCCAGAAGGGTCTGCTGCCGCACCTAAGGGTTCTGTAGGTGAAATATATCCTGGGACTCCAGGTTTTCACTGTTCAGAAAATAATGCAGTGTCCCTTTAAAAGTCGCCATTTGTAATCCCACCGCTATCTCAGCGGTCTGCAAAAACCCCACTAGTAAAATCGAATAGAGTAGGAGGGGAAACCCACATTAGACCCCTCAGGAGGCTGCCAGCATGCTCTTGAAAATTAAAGTAAAAATGATCTAACAGCAAAAAGAAAACAGCCTGGGTCTTTGCTAGAATTAAAGTGCCATGCCACATGCCTGTCCAGCGATATGGACTACAAGAAAATGGCCACCCTATGCATTCCTATGGGAAACAAAAAACTACTGCCCATGTATTACAATGGGAATATAAAAGGCATGGATCTACAGCAAAATGGCAGCCCCCACAGTGCGCCATGCGGTCTCCAAGACCCCCCAGAGGGGCCTCCCCGAACAGCAGGCATCAAAAGGTCCCTAGGCAGGTACCCCACCAGGACAAGCCACCCCCACCGAAAGGCACCGCAGCGGCCACAATATTTCCACCCCCCCTAGGTAGGAACCTGCTAAGGGTAGGGGAAAAAAGGCTGAGGGGTTTGGGCCCAGTCATTCCGAGAGGCCAGGGAAACCGATGGAGCCCAGAGGGTCCGACCATTCCAGAGAGGGGACCCACTGCCACCCCGAGACCGCCAGAGGTTTTGGGAGGACCATACTACTCACCATACCAGGTGAGTGCCACTCCAAACAGATCACCTCCCACCCGGAATGGGGGTGCTGCCAGCCAAGGGGAACGCAGCAACTCAGGGCGTTCCAGGTCGATCTTGTCCCAGCGAGACGGTCCACTAGCAGGCTCGTCCCCATCTATCGGAGCACTGTCGTGGCGAGGCCTAGTTCTGGACTATAAACTGTTCACGTGCGCTGGCCAGGCTGCGAGACCTTAAGGATCTAGACTATTCAGTTTGAAACCACAGCCGGCTGTTGCTTTTAGTTCTCCAGGAACTAACTAA
Organism: Pelophylax lessonae; assembly: GCF_965119305.1. Classification (NCBI taxonomy): domain Eukaryota; kingdom Metazoa; phylum Chordata; class Amphibia; order Anura; family Ranidae; genus Pelophylax; species Pelophylax lessonae. The sequence continues at coordinate 113,634,017 of NC_138773.1, read as the reverse complement.
TGAAAATAAAACATCATAAAAACAAAAATTCCCTGTAACAGCTAATGCCAAAGTCCCAGCAGGGAGCTAGGTCCTATTCCTAAACTAGGCAGCGACAAACTGGCTGCTGTAGCAGAGTGTGTGGGGTTATGCCTGCAGGGACAGGCCCCCATGGGCATGTAACACTTATTTCCTGCCTAGTGCCTATTCCTGATTGGAGGAGCATAACTCAATGGTCTAAAGCTGGAGCTGCGTCTGTGGATGAACGATAGAGAAAATGCAGTAAGTTACGAATGCTTTCAGAAATAAGTGGTAGTTTATTTTCATCAACAAACAAAATGGAAAGTAAATAAGCACAGGATAAATCCAATTGAAATAGCTGCCCTTTGCCTTCAAACCAGCATCATTTATTCTAGGTACAATTGCACACAGTTTTTGAAGGAACTCGGCAGGTAGGTTGTTTCAAACATCTTTGATAACTAACCACATATCTTCTGTGGTTGTAGGCTGCCGCAAATCCTTCGGTCTCCTCATGAAATCCCAGACAAACTCAAAATGTTAACAGGGCCAAACCATCACTCCCAGGACTCATTTTTCTTTACACTGAAGATAGTTCTTAATGACACTGGCTGTATGTCTGGGGTGGTCGCTCGCCTACAGAATACATTTGGGGCCAATCACACACCTCCCTGGTGGTTTGGAATTCTAAGTATTTGCCTGTTTTTCTCAGCATTGAGGACACCATCAATTTCTTGACCAAATCTCCAATTCCATTTGCAGAAATGCAGCCCCAAACATGCAAGGAACCTCTACTATTCTTCACTGTTGTCTACAGAATCTCCTTGTACGCTCTCCAGCCCTTTGACAAACAAACTGCCTCCTGCTACAGCTAAATATTTCAGTCCATCAGTCAAGAGCACCTGCTGACATTTCTCTGCACCTCAGGTCCCATGTTTTCGTGCATAATCGAGTTGCTTAGCCTTGTTTCCATAATGGAGGTATGGCTTTTTGGCTGCAATTCCTCTAAGACAGATTCTGGTCAGACTTCTCCAGACAGTGAATGGGTTTCACTGGTTTCTGCCAATTCTATGCTGATGGCACTGCTGGATATCTTCCGCTATAAAAATGGAAGCATGGTGTTCCTTTCATCTGTTGCATTAAGTTCCTTTTGCTGACCACGGTGTCTAAAGTCCTCAATGTTGCCAGTTTCCTGCAAAAGATCTTGAACAGGACATCTTAAAACTCCAATCTGATTTGAAACCTTTGATGGGGAGAGCCCTTGGATGCAGTAGAACTACCTTACGTCTTGGTGCTGTGCTCAGACTTGCCATGTTGTATGACCTGTGACCAGAAACGGTCTTCCCAAATTCCAATTTAGTAGCCGAGTTTTTATCCTACACATTTTAGCAGCAGTTTTAATCCTTCTACACAGTGGTTTGTTTCAGTTACTGAATGTTTCAACGTGCATATGAAATTGGTTAACCAATTATACCAGATAGATGCTGATCATACACCGGACTCTAATCCTACAAAACCCCTGTCTCCATGCAAGTGTACCAAGTGTAAGAATTAATGCCGATTTAATTTAGATTTTTCTTCTGTTCACTCCCTTTGCATTTTGAAATTGATAAGCATTAAAGTATACATTTGTGAAAGCATTCTTACTTTTCAGCATTACCTCACACCTCAAAAACCATCAAAAGGAAAATACCCCTACAAAGGCTACCGATTTCAATACAAAATTATATTTCAAAATACACGTAGCAATCAACAAAGGCAAAGATGAGAAAAAAAATCCTTCCTCACAAATAACACTTGGGCTATCGTCTCCTCCACCAAGGTACCCCCAGGTACAACACTCCCAAGATCCATACATTTTTCTTTAAAAATTTCCTCACATCTGCATAAACTTTTTGCACAGTACTTTGAGTTCATTCATGAAGGGGTTAGAGAGAAAATCATTTGATTCAAAACAGAGTTCAAAAGACCAAGCACAAAACCTAAACGTTGCTGGAAATGAATGCCCCTTTTGCCTAGGGAAGATGCTCAGGCATTGAGCCAAGCTTATGCCCAATATTGTGTATAGGGCCTCCACATCTAAACTAGCAAACAGCATGTCCCTCCCAATTAGCAAATCATTCAGTTTCTTAAAAAAAACAAAAAAAAAAAAACATACAATTTTAATGTAGGATGGCACAATTTCAACAAAGGGTCTGAGGATTGTAGTCACAGATTTACTGATGGTCTGACAGATTCGAATTACTACACATGATGAATAACCTGTTCAGATGCTCATCTGTACCAAATACTTCTCGTTGCATTGACCTCAAGCTCTGTAGTACAGACTCTGAGGTTTACCCTTATACCATCTTGAATACTTTTGCTGGTCTTTATGTGATTTTCCTCTGCTAAACGTTAAAAAAAAAAGGGATTAAACACGAAAAGTAAATCTCCAGACAAGTATTGTCCAATGTCAGGAATTGGAATTGACAACTCTGCTGGGATTTAAATTATTTACCCTCAGTTCCTGCGTCAGTTGTCCGTTTTTACTGAACAGGAAGTGAGGAAAAAAAAAACAATCTGGAACAGGGTCCTTATACTTTGAACCAATCCATTTTTCGTTTGTGGACACTACACCATATGCGCTAACCATTCTGTTCTCAGTTCTCATGTAATATTTCAAAACTTCAATCTCAACTTATACATGATGCATTTAAAATGGCCAACCAAAATTTAATTTTAGACTTCCATTTTCCTGCACTGATAAGTAGCTTGGCGCAATAAAAAAAAAAAAAAAACTATAGCTGCTAGTCTGAATTTTTGCCAACATTCACTAATGAAAGTGCCAAAAAAAAAAATAATAATCTACATTCTGTCTCATTGGTCTTGTACACAGGAAAAAAATCAGCCTCAGTCCACTCAAATGCCTATTACCCTCTTCTAGTCTAAATCACAAAGTGATACTAAAGTGCCTTTTATTTTTTTTAGTTAAAAATAACAAACACGTTACACTTACCCGCTCTGTGTAACGGTTTTACAAAGAGCAGCCCCGACGATCCTCTTCTCAGGTCTCTGTGGTGCTTGTGGCCTCTCCCTCCTGTTGAGAGCCCCCACAGCAAGCAGCTCGCTAGGAGGGCACCTGAGTCGAGCCACAGCTCCATGTGTCCATTCAGACATGGAGCCGTGGCTCGCCCCCACCCCCTCTCCTCATTGGCTGACTGACTGATGGACAGCAGCAGCAGCTAATGACGCTGCACTGCTGTCTCAGCCAATGAGGGGAGGGGGGGGGGGCGAGTCCTGGGCAGCCAAGACACTCCTGCAACTTTGCTGGATTTAGATGGATTTCAGGCAAGTATTTGGGGGGGGGGGGGGCTGAGGGGAGCTGCTGCACACAGAAGGCCTTTCATCTTAATGCATTAAAATATAAAACATTCTGCCTTTACAACCACTTTAAAAAGACTCATATCCCTTGCGGTTTGATATGTATACATCACTACCTTAAATTACGGTGCAAAGGATGGAACCAGCCCCTCATTATCTCAAGTATTAAAAGATTACCTGTTTGTATACAAATCTCTTGGGTTCTGTGGAATGTAAGCAGTGTAGTGGGTCTTTAATCTCTTCCTCTCCAGATCTGTCCAGCCATCTTCAGTCCATTTTCGTTTAGCGTGGGAGTCTTGGTTCTTTTTCTCAACATATTCGGCATATGTCTGGATACGGTAGCTCTCCGCATACTTGCTGGTATTAACAGCTGAAAAGCAAAAGAGATTCAGGGGTTTGTGAAAAAATTTATATAACCATTTTCCTACTTAAATAAAATTTAGATTTAGGCTCCATTCACAAGGACACAGTCATGCTGAGTCGCAGCTCACTGAGATCAATGGCACACGTTCCAATCTACGCGACTTTAATTGAAGTCGGAGAGAGTTTGAAAAGGTGGTTATGGTACTACTTTGATGCGATTTTCTTGGGACTTTAGTGGCAGAGTGAAAAGTCGCACTAAAATTTGGGGGGGGGGGGGGAAGAGTTGCACTAGCGTGAAGGGAGCCTATGTTCTTGAGAACACAACCAAATCATGATCATATCCAAAAAAAAAAAAATCTTGATTGCAGTCAATGTAACATTTGTTACATGTTTATTCTTTGATTGACTATTCTTTGAAAGATGGATCTTTTTGAAACCCAGTCACATTCACCATATTTAAGACACCAAAGATTTAGTTCTCATGTGGATTTCCTTAACCACCAGACCCCTAGGCCAATTCGTACACTTCTCACATACAGTGCTCAAAATAAAATGAGTACACCTTTCTTAAAAGGAAGATTTTAAATTAATCTCTCCAACACGAACAATTTGCAAAATTGACAAAAGCACAGTCTTCTAGAACATTTGTTTAGCTCTATTACATGAAAGGGTAATATAAAACTTAGATTACAAAATCTTCAGTTGTACTTAAAATTTATGGCTGCAAAAATGAATACACCTCACAAAAAAAAGGACTACATCTAGTATTTTGTAAGGCCAGCACCAATTCTTCTTGAAGAATGGAAAAAGATAGATGTTGCAATATATTGCAAACTTGTTCATTCCATGCCTAGAACAACCTCTTTTAGAGCCTGAAATCTGGATGGAGAGTGATGCTCAACTTGTCTCTACAGAATTCCCCATATGTCTCCTGATCTGAATCCAGTTGAGCACCTAACTGGCCACTGAATCATATTCACCTCTTTCTTCAGAAATGCAATAGTGGCTTTAGAGGTGTGTTTTGGATCATTGTCATGGTGGAAAAGTGCACGATGACCAAGAGCATGGAGTGGTGGTAGCATCTTCTCTTTCAATATAGAGCAGTACATCTGAATTCATGCCATCAATGCAATGAAAATGAAATGCAACTCCGACACCAGCAGCACTCATGCAGCCCCACAGGACACTCATCACCATATTTCACTGTAGGCACCATGCATTTCTCTTTGTACTTCCTACCTTTGAGACGCTATACGGTTTTGATGCCATCAGATCCAAAAACATTTCTCTTGTTCTCATCACTAGTACAGAGTCCCAGTCTTTCAGCATGGGCCCTGGCAAATTCTAAGTGAGCTTTTCTTGTGCATGGGCTTTAGAAGAGGCTTCATGGACGTGTCGACACCATGCATGCCATTCCTCTGCAGTGTACACCGTAACGTGTCATGGGAAACAATCATCCCATTGTGGCTTTCTTCAACCCTTCTCAGAATATGCTCATGTTGCGGTAACCATCTGAGATGGTGCAGTTCTGTTACATTTTTGTATCACTTCTGCTACAGTATTCTGATTGTTAAGTAAAGCTTTGCTGATCTTCTTGAAGCCTTCATCTTTCTTGTGTAAAGAAATTATTCTCTTTCCCAGGCCTTGGGACATTTCTCTTCCATGTGGTGCCATTGCTGACAGAATGAAAAAGGAAGGGGTTTTCTTTGGTTAAGAAACGCCCTTTAATAGTCAACTGGGGCCTCCTGTTCACCTAATAATTAGACTCACCTGTATTTGAATTCTTGTAAATTAGGATTTTGTCACCTAATCTTTAGCTTTACTCTTAAGACTTTCATTGGGGTGTGTTCAATTTTGAACATGGTCTTGAGTTTGTTAGTAAAAACTGTGTGCGCGCAAATTAAATTGCAATCAATGACTCACATTTGTGGGAGTATTTTGTAGTATAGTGTCCCATGTGATTTTTGTGCTTACTGTAAAATCCATTTCTCTCAGTTTGATGGGACACAGCGCTCTAAAAAAAATTATAACTAGTGAGTTATACTGCCTCCTTCAGGAGTAAGACTATGCAGAACAAAAAACACCTGGCTATGCCCATGGGCTGTCCTCAGCTGGTATATAACCCTCTTCTCTGCTCTAGGTGGTATATAACCCCCTTCTCTGCTCTAAGTAATCAGTTTAGTAGGAAGCAGTATTTGAAGTATCAAAACTCCATAAAGGGGTGGGTGCCGTGTCCGTCGAACTCAGAAAATGGATTTTACGGTATGTAAAAAAAAAAAAAAAAATCTATTTTCTTTCGTTCGATGGACACAGAGCTCCATAAAACTAGTGGGACGTCCAAGAGCAGTACCAAAAAGGAAAATGTGGGGTGGGGAAAATAACCCAAGGCTAAACATAAGAGCCCTTAACCAACCCTCCTAAACAGCAGCCTGCAAAACGTTACGGCCAAAAGAAGCATCCTCAGATGCCAAAGTAACTACCTTATAGAATTTTGTGAAGGTATGCACGGACGACTAAGTGGCTGCCCTGCAAACTTGCGATATTGAAGCCTGATGACGGAAGGCCCAAGAAACACCCCAAGAAGGGTGGAACCTGACCTTTAATGGAATAGGCCTTAGTCACAGTCATTCTGATCCATTTGACCTTTTCTTGCTCCGTCTAATAAAAAAGCAAGTCTGACATCCGAAAAGACTCAGTAGCTGCCAGATACAACTGAATCGCACAAACCACATCCAAAAGCATGCAAATTCCTTGGGATGAGCCGGCTTGGGACACAACGAAGGCAACACAATGTCATTAAAATGGAAGTCCGCGACAACTTTGGGCAGGAATGATTGACAGGGACAAAGAACCACTATCACTATGGACTACCAAATAGGGACTGCGACAGGATAATGCCGCCAATACCAATACACTGCGGGCTGAGGTAATATTCCAGAAGGTGGCACTCTTGGTGGCTAACGTAGGCAAGGGAATCTCCCGAATATTCTCAAACGTAGGTTTCTGGAGAACTGAAAGCACTAAATTTAAATCCCATGGCGGCAAAAGACCGTACAGGTGGAGTCACATGTTGATCCCCTCTGAATGAAGGTACGAACTAAAAAGAGTGCGTGGCTAGGTGTCACTCAAAGAAGCTTGCCAAGGCAGACACCTGGCCCTTGATGGTACTCTGGGCCAACTTCTGATGAGCGCCCTGTTGAAGGTTAAGATCCGAGCCACAGAAAAGGATTGAGGATAAGCGCCAATCGACTTACACCAACAAATGTATGCTTTCCATGTACGATGGTATATCTTGCTGGAAGACGACTTCTTCGCCTTCACCATAGGACGAATCACTGATCCAGACAAACCTCTATTCCTCAGTACCTGGCTTTCAATAGCTAAGCCACTAAAACCAGTAACTAAAGCAGGATGGCTGGAAGATCCTCGCTCTTAATTCCTTGCAGGAACTGCGGAAGAAGGCTGAGCCGACGATGATGCTGGCCTTATCCTGGCCCTTGGATGCCTGAGGCGTCTGTCAGAGGACCCCGCGATCAGGCCACAAACTTTGGTATCCTACTGTGGGGCCGAACCTGCTAAAGGAGAGGCATGTAGGACTGTGCAAACAGGATTCGAGTCTGGTGGTATCCACCTTCACGACAGTTCTGTCTTCAAATTGGGAGAGAACGGTCAGTGTGACAGCAGCCAGTGAATCACAGCCTGTGAGGACCACCCTGGTCAGAATTTAAGTCAGACCTGGGTCATTCAATTCCATGGAAAGGGATGGGGGGGCTTAGGTAGTTCTGACATTACCTGAACCTTTGTAGGAGACTGAGTCTCAGAAGACTCAGGACCTAAAAAAAAAAAAAAAATGAAAAAAAGGACAAAGCGTTGTCCCCCTTTCTGGGTACCCCCAAAAGAAACCCCTCGCAGCTCTCCTTGGCACTCACCAAAGAAGTCCACTGGGCTGGAAAGTAGTGAAGATGCCACCCCCCCCCCCCCACCACAACAATGGGTGAGGCAGATCTTCATGCTGAAGGTGTCTAGTCTGCGGGTCAGGAGAAGCTAGCTTCAGGCTTACCAGAACAAGGTTGCTTGGAACCTCCCAGGGAAGATTTAAAAATATCTACTTCACTTATTCTCCGTCCCAGCAGCATAAAACTATGGGCTGGGGGGGGGGGGGGTCCCGGGACGTTTGCGACTAGGCTCCTTCCCTAGATTGTGGAAGGAAGGTACTCCATCCAGGGTAGCCCCAAGCGATCGCTTGAAAGGGCAGATCAGTGAGGGCTTTCTTAGAGGCTTGGTCTGCAGACCAATTCTTAGCCACATCACGCGCCTAAATCACCACTGCTGAAACAAAAGTTTGGACAGCACAGGAGCTGTATCCAAAGCTGCATCACAAATAAACTGCAGCCCATAAACCAACTAGTCTGCTAAATTAACATAAGCAGAGGGGACCTGCTCACCCCCAAAGGCCTTGGCGCAATAGCTTTGCCCATTCAGTTATGGTCTGACACAACAGGGCTGAGGCAAACACTGGCCGCAATGCTGAACCAGCCATAGTAAACATGCTGTGTGCCACAGCCTCCGCTTTGTGGGCCAGGTCTTTAAAGGACGGCGATTCCTCTACTGGGATCATGGTTGCTTTATTCAATCTGGAAACAGAAGGGTCCACCACTGGTGGACAAGCCCAGTTTTTAAAAAGGGCCTCTTCAAAAGGGTAACGTACAGAAAAACGTCGGGGGACCACAAAGGGTAATTTTGGTTGTTCCCATTCCTTACAGGAAAACCTGTCAAAATAAGGCACATAAGGAAAGCCCTTTGGAGTTTGAGGTGACTTATGGGTACCAAACGACACAGTCAAGTCTGTGGCTACATCAACCACATCCTCCATTTTTAAAGTCTTGTGCACTGCAGCAATGAGTGCGTCTACCAGTGGCTTTTCATTGGCTGCAGCGACCCTGGAGGAATCCTCACTATCTGATGGATCTGGGGGAGTGATATTATGCCCCCCTGGACGGGCCACGTCCACGGCAGAATCAGGCTCAGAATCAGATGAGATGGGAAGGTCCACACACCACTTCCACCCGGGACACTAAGGACTGCAGGACCGCCATCAGTGCAACCATGGGAAGCTGGGGTTCCAAGGGACCCGACACCTCCATGAGGGGGTCTGTGGGGTAGATGTGACTGAGGTTCCATAAGTAAAAAAAGCCTTGAAGTACAAAAACAATCTTTTTGGCTGCACTAAAGGATGCCCTCAAGGCTCCGGGTACCTATCAGCAGAGATAACAGGGACCTCCGAAGACTCACCCTACTGACCGGAGGAGCCCTGAGAATTCAAACCCAGCATCATGGACGCTATCCCTGTTCACATGTCCTGGACATAGGAAGAGGAGAAGTTTCGGCATCTCCACAAGGACACAGTCCTCCAGCATCCCTGTGACATCTGCTACACAAACATGGCTGACAACCGGAGACCAGCTAGATTAAGGGAAAATGCCCCCCCCCCCCATCAGCTACACTGAAGCATGCTGCCGGGATCTTTCCTGCACCCTCTGCAAGGGAACCCACCCCGCCCCCGAAGGTAGGACACACGTTTAGGGGAGACACCGCTGTGCACTTTTCACTTGTCCCTGCACTGGAACCCCCCAGCACTATACCCACACTGTAAAATGCAGGGCATGCACCTGGGGGGGGGGGGTCTCCTACACTGAGACCCCTCCAAGCAAACCGGGCGGGACACTATCCCAGGACCCTTACAGAGTGGGGATAGCGGGGGAGACCCCGAATTCAGGTCTAGACAGTGGGGGAAAGGGAGTGGGGGAAGCCCAGCTCCGTGAAGGATTTAAGGATGGAAGGAGGGAACCCGCAGGCAGGTCCGACTGTCCCTGGAGGTTACCCGTGTCTCCCCCAAAGAAAAAGGGGAGGGGGGGGGAACAGGACTGTACTTACCCTTTCATGGTGCAGGTAACTCTCCTGTAGCAAGGAGTTCTGCATGGAGCAGGGGAGCTGTCGGCCAAAGGACCGCTACAACTCACACCCAAGCCCGGTCGTACGAGACCCGGCAAGACGTTTAACTTGCGGGCCAGCCTCTTTCCGTGAGGCAATGTTGGGGCCGACCTAGCTCATAGCTGCGGTCTGCATGCACTCGCTGGCTGGGGGGACTACTGGATCTAGATTATCCAGCCCTGCAGGTGATTGTAGATCTCCAGAGCTAAAAAACAAGAAAGATGTAAGGAGAAAGTTGCTAGTACCAGAGATCCCAGCTGGGAGCCTAGTACCAGAGATCCCAGCTGGGAGCCTAGTACCAGAGATCCCAGCTGGGAGCCTAGTACCAGAGATCCCAGCTGGGAGCCTAGTACCAGAGATCCCAGCTGGGAGCCTAGGTCCTTACTCCTGACTAGACAGATTAAAAAACGGATAACCTAGAGCAGAAAGGGAGGGTTATATACCAGCTCAGGACGGCCCATAGGCATAGCTAGGTGTTTTTTGTTCACCTCCAGGAGTAGGACTAGGCATGCAATATAACCCACTAGTTATGATTCGAAAGATATTGATTTTAAAGGAAGTTAAAAGTTTGCTGACAAATCTGTTGGGGGTGTACTAATTTATGCTGAGCACTGTACATGTAGCTTTTTCTGCTAGAAAATACTTGGAATCCCTAAACATTTTTTAGGCAAAACCTGGTGGTCTTTAAAAAACAAAAAAAAAAAAAAAAAAAAATTGCAATGTGACAATATTGGTGTAATTGTTTACAAGCTTTAAAATTGCACATGCCTGTGGGGTGGCGACATTACAGAATCTAAAAATCTCTATAGTAAACACTTTAAAAGTTTTTACAGGTTACCAGTTTAGAGTTTAACAAGAGGTCTGGCTCTAGAATCCTTGGCCTTGCTCTGAAGTTCGCGGCTATACCTCACGTGAGGTGAGATTTACATATGTGCGTGGCACTTACGCATGAGATTGCATTTGAGTGAGGACAGGGGCACTTAACACTTTTTCTTTGATCAACTTAATTGCCAAGAAAAAGGGATGAACATACTTTGCGATTGCATGGGCCAGATAGGTCCCCTTCATGGAGAGATCTGGGGTCTTTTAGATGCCAGATCTCTCCTCTGGCCTTCAAGGCGTCTGATCAAATGCTGTAGAAGCTGGCAACGGCTTGTAAACCAAAAACTTAAATGGATAAAAAAATCCTTGTTGCTTCCAGTTTCTTTCATCACAGAGGGGAGGCGAGCACATGTGCACCTTCCTCCCCTCTCAGTCCACAAGCATAAGGAGTGGCGGAGGTATGGGGCTCCCCGATCGCTCAGATCAATTCTACAGACCATCACTTGCTGAAAATTTTGGTACAAGGATGATCGCTGCAGCCATGAACCCTGTACGGCTACTTCATCCAAATGTCGTATACGTACATATTTCTAGTCTCTTTCCTCCATTTTCACCTATTGATCCTGCCAGCAAGTCTTTTTTTAACCACTTGCCGACCGCCGCAAGTACATATACTGCGGCGGTCAGCCCCGGCCAGGCAAAGTAACGTACCAGCCTGTCACTCGCTTGTGAGCCAATAGCGGGCGCGAGCGTGCGCCCGCCCTGGCTCGTTCCCTAACAAGTCAGTGTGTGTGACAAACGGACCCGATGTCCTCCGGTCACTCGCGATCGTTCGCCGTGAAGGGAGAAAGGCAGGCGGCTAATGTAAACAAAGCCGCCTGTCATTCTCCCCTGTGTAAAAATGGAGATCACACGGTTCTACTATGTAGGACCGTTGATCTCTGTTCTTAAACCAGTAGCCATGTCCAATCACAGTTAGAAACACGCCCCTAGGACACACTTAACACCTCCCTCTCCAATACAGTTAACTCTTTCACTGCCAGTGTCATTTTTACAGTAACAGTGCATATGTATAGCACTGATTACTGCAGAAATGTCACTGGTAACCCCAAAAGTGTCAAAAATGTCAGTCAAGGGTCCGATCTGTCCGCCGCAATGTCGCAGCCGCGCGCAAAAAAAAACGTAGATCGCCGCCATTACTCGTAAAAAAAACAAAACAAAAAAAAAACAAAAATCTTTCCCTTTGTTAGTAAACGCGATAACTTTTGCGCAAACCAATCAAAATACGCTTTTTGCGATTTTTTTTTACCAAACATGTAGCATAAAACAAATTAACCTAAAATGTTAATAAAATTTTATCTTTAAATTTTTTTGGGGAATTTCATATAAAAAATGTGAAAAATATTGTTTTTGCAAATTGATGCTTTTTCTTGTTTAAAGCGCATGATAAAAAAAAAAAAAAAAAAAAAAAAAAAAAAAAAAAAAATCGCACAGGTGATCAAATACCACCAAAAGAAAGCTCTATTTGTGGGGGAAAAAAAAGGACGTCAAATTCGTTTAGGTACAGCGTCACATGACCGCGCAATTGTCCGTTAAAGTCACGCAGTGCCGAATCGCAAAAAAAGGCCCTGGTCAGGAAGGGGGTAAAATCTTCCAGGGCTTAAGTGGTAAAAGCTCTGCAGTTTCAGGGATGAGAGACCATTTAATGGAGGCAAGGGGTGCTTAATCATACCAAAAAGGAATAAAAAACAAAACTGTGCTATAACTGAACCCAGACTCTAGTTAATACTTTATAATCAAATCTGTTATTGTAAATCTGCTAGAACCTCTATCCCTCCCTACCCTTCAGCTGACAATGCTCACTTTATTTTACAGAAGTCCATATTAAGTCAGATTTTAGGCATCCTTAGCAAAAGAAGGTTGAGAGATACCGCCTTATTACAAATCCTTGCAATATACATTTAATCCTAGTCATAGTTACTTTTTTTCAGCAAAAGTGGACTTCTTATATAAAGTAGAACTATAGCAAAACTATATTTTCAGGGATTTCCTCCTCCCTTACTCTATCCAAAATGAAGGAAATTCTTTGGGGACAGTAGGTCACCAAGCACTAGTGGCCCATTGGCAGATTTCCCCGGATTTTTTTCTGGGGACAACCCAAAATTTTGCATTTTTTTTTTTTTACTTTTAATAAATGGTAAACAGGACAAACAGAGTAAATCTTAATGGGGGCATAGACCGCAGTAACAGTTTTAATTAGGGATGCACCGAAATGAAATTCTTGGCCGAAGCCGAATAATAATGAAATGCTTGGCCGAAGGCCGAATACCGCACGCGGTGTTTCGCATTTTTTCCATTTATTTTGCCAATTTTTTGTCCTCTCTTGTCCTCTCACTCTCTCTCATGTCTCTCTCATGTCTCTCTCATGTCTCTCTCATGTCTCTCTCATGTCTCTCTCATGTCTCTCTCATGTCTCTCTCATGTCTCTCTCATGTCTCTCTCATGTCTCTCTCATGTCTCTCTCATGTCTCTCTCATGTCTCTCTCATGTCTCTCTCATGTCTCTCTCATGTCTCTCTCATGTCTCTCTCATGTCTCTCTCATGTCTCTCTCATGTCTCTCTCATGTCTCTCTCATGTCTCTCTCATGTCTCTCTCATGTCTCTCTCATGTCTCTCTCATGTCTCTCTCTCTTGTCTCTCTCTCTTGTCTCTCTCTCTTGTCTCTCTCTCTTGTCTCTCTCTCTTGTCTCTCTCTCCCTAAATGTTACTGTAGGGAATGGGATTCAGTGCACACTGCAGCCTTGTACCATAGGGTTAATGTTAGTGACAGCGTAGGGATTGGGAAGATGCTGGGAATGGAAATCAGGAAGCATGCAGGCAGCCTTGTAAATTTTAATTGCAGATACTGGGCAGGTCAGGGTTAATATGGTAACATCAATTACCTCAGTGACAGTCAGTCAGTGCCAGTGTGGACTCGATCAGATTATACAGTGACAGACAGTCTCTCATAGTGGTGGTAGTAGGAGGCTGGAGGTGGACTAGTAGGAGTCTGGAAAGGAGCACAGCCGCATACATACATTACTCACTCGTGCACTGCAGCCTGCCCCACACATTCAGTGAGTCTCACTCTCCTCCCTAGTTTTTTCAATGGCACATTCAGGAAGCCAATCATGCCGTGAGTAGCGGCACAGCGGAACCAATCAGGTGTGCAGGCACGCGTGATTGGTTCGCTGTGCAGCTAATCACGGCGTGATTGGCTCCCTGAATGTGCCATTGAAAAAACTAGGGAGGAGAGTAAGACTCACTGAATGTGTGGGGCGGGCTGCAGTGCACGAGTGAGTAATGCATGTATGCTCACCGCTGAAGTGTCCCGGCTTCCCCTGCCTAACACGGAAGTCTGTGAGTCCTCCTGTCCTCCTCCGAGTCCCTTCCCCCTACCTCGGCGATATGAATATCGCCTACGGCCACAGAACGATAGTCGATATATCGACTATCGTTCAGCCCTATTGTTCGGCACAAATTTATTCGGCCTTTTTACATTCGGCCGAACACTGAAAGTGCTTTTTTTGCTATTTTCGGCCGAATAATGTTCGGTGCATCCCTAGTTTTAATTCTAATCCCTTTCCACTTTTTTTTTTTGGACAAAGTTTTACCTTTAACTACTCAAATTCAAAGCACTTTCACCCCCTTCCTGCCCAGACCAATTTTCGGGTTTCAGTGCTCTCACACTTTGAATGACAATTACTCAGTCATGCCACACTACCCACATAAAATTTGTGTCTTTTGCACACAAATAGAGCTTTCTTTTGGCAGTATTTAATCACTACTGGGCTTTTATTTTTTGTGCTATAAAGTGTTTTTCCACAAACTTTTTTAAAGCTAATTGACGGACGCAGTCTCTGATCCTTAGCAGTAGGGTTATGCTGCCCCCTACAGGAGTAGGACACTAGGCAGAAAAAAGTTCTGGCTATGTCTATGGGCAGTCCCAGGGGATATACCCTCTCTCCTTCTGCATAGGATGTCCGTTTTGTATCAAAGCAGTGTCAGAGAAATAATACCAACCCAACTCAAAATAAAAAAGGGCGGGTACTGTGTCCCGTCAATGAACTTCGAAAACTGGATTTTTGACTTACCGTAAAATCCTTTTATCGTTCATTGATGGATGCTGTCTCTGATCCATATCAGTAGGGACGTCCCAAAGCAGTGCCATAAAATAAGGGGTGGAACAGCAGAAAAAATAAGTCCCCAAGGCTAAACATACCCAACCAGGCAACATAAGACTCATCAGAACAAGATCAGGCCCACCTGAAAAAAAAAAAATAGTAAACACCCTGAAGGAAGGCCAAGAAGCCCCCTAAACAGCAGCCTGCAAAACTTTGCGGCCAAAAGAGGCATCTGCAGTTGCCAGCACATCCACCTTATAAAATTAGGTAAAAGGTGTGAACAGACGACCAGGTAGCTGCCTTGCAAACCTGAAGCACAGATGCCTGATGGCGAAAAGCCCAGAAAGCACTAAATGCCCAAGTAGAATGTGCCTTAATAGGGAAAGGAGGAATCTGGCCCTCAATTGTATAAACCTGCACCACTGTGTCTGATCCATCTGGAAATAGTCGCAGCAGACGCAGGCAGTCCTTTCTTTGGACCATTCTTGAGTACAAAGAGCGACTCAGACTTCCGAAAAGACTTAGTCTCCACCACATCCAGACTATACGGTGCAAATTCCTTAGGATGATTTGGCTTAGGACACAGAGGGTAACACGATGTCCTCATTCAAGTGGAAACTGGAAACCACCATCGGAAGGAAGGACAGATCCGGACCAAGTACCACTTTATCCCTGTGAACCACCAAATAGGGAGGACAGGACAACACCGCCAGTTCCGACACCCAGCGCGCGGAGGTGGCAACAGAGGACGCAACGGTGGTACCCAGTGTCGCACCCCCTGGATGAAGTTAAGCACCAGAGATTGGGCGGCTAATGGCCTTTGGAAAAAAATTGCCAAGGCCGAGACCTGACCCTTGATAGTGCTCAAGGCCAACTTTTGATCAACACCACGTTGAAGGAAAGCCAAGATCCGAGCCACCACCGAGTAAGAGCAAGGGGGAGCCCCAAGAGACTCACACCACGCAATGTATGACTTTCATGTACAATGATAGATCTTTCTAGATTTCGCCTTCCTCGCTCTAAGCAGAATGGGAATCACTGAAGCAGACAATCCCATCCTTCAGAACCTGGCTTTCAACAGCCAAGCCATCAAAGCGAGCGTGGAAGACTGGCCCCTGAGACAGCAAATCCTCCCTGAGAGGAAGTCCCCAAGGATCATCTGCAACCAGCCTGACCAGGTCAGCGTACCAAGCTTGGCGAGGCCAGTCTGGAGCCACAACAATGACCGGAATCCCTTCCGCCTCGATTCTGCGAAGAAGTCTTGGCAGCAACTTGAGGAGGAAAGGCATACATCAGCTGATACTGATCCACATGGCCACCAGCGCATCTGCGGCATCTGCCAGAGGGTTCCAAGAGCGGGTCACAAACCTCTGCACTTTTCTGTTGATCTACACCTGGAGTGCCCCAACGAAGGCACAACTGCTGGAATACCTCTGGATGGAGGGACCATTCCCTTGCAACCAAAACCTGTTGACTGAGGTAATCCACCTGCCAATTTTTCACTCCTTGAATGTGAACAGTGGAGAGAGCTAAAACAAAGCGTTCCACCCTTCGAAGGATGCCTGCCACTTTCAAGGTCGCTAGGACACTTTTGGTGCCCCCTTGGTGATTGACATAAGCCACAGCCGTGGAATTTTCCAATTTAATGCGCACTAGACAACCCGGCAGGTGCTTGGTCCAGTGGACTAGGCAAAACTGGCTTGCTCTCAGCTCCAGAACATTGATCGGTAACCTGGATTCCTCCAGGGACCAGGCAACCTGCTGAGAAGTCCTCCCCAACCGGACAGACTTGCATCTGTGGTGACAGTTGTCCAATATATAGGGTGGAAGGATTTTCCTTGCTTGAGCATCGGGGACCGAAGCCACCAGATCAGGGACTCCCTGGTCACCTGGCTCAGCTGGATCCGATTGTCCGGGGAATTTGGATTCTTGTTCCATTTGAGAAGGATTTCCTTCTACAGGATCCCCATGTGGAATTGAGCGAAGGGGACCGCCTCGAAGGATGACACCATCAGTCCCAGGACTCTCAAACAGGTCTGAGGGGACGACCATTTGCTGGACAGCAACAGCTGAACCACAGTCTGCAGTTTTTCTGGAGGAAGAAATGCCCTGGCTGAGGACGAGTCCAAAGTCAGGCCCAGGTAGTCCAGTCTCATGGAAGGGACCAAAGACGACTTCTGAAGGTTCAGAATGCACCCGAACTCCTCCAGAGTGCTCACGGTGATTTAGAGATTGGTCACCAACACCTTGGGAGACTCCGCACGTAGAAGCAGATCGTCAAGGTAACCCAGGGCCATTAGCTGCCCCCCCCCCCGCTGCCGTAACAGTGCCAGGACAAGAGCCAACACCTTTGTGAATAACAGAGGAGCAGAGGCGAGACACATGGGCAACCCCACTAACTGATAGTGATCCTCTCCCACTGCAAAATCGTTGGTGTCCTGCACAGATTGGGATGTGAAGGTAGGCATCTTTGATGTCTATGGAGGCCAAGAAATTGCCCTGATGTAGGGAAGCCACCACCGTGCGGGACCGATTCCACCTTGAATTTTTGAACTTGCACGAAGCAATTGAGCGCTTTCAGGTCCAGGATAGGATGCACCTTTCCTTCCTTCCTGGGGACAGTGAACAGGTTTGAATAAAAGCCGTAAAAATGTTCCACACACGGAACCAGAATTATTACTCCCTGTTTTACCAAGTCCTGAACTGCCCCAGAGAGCACCAGCAAGCGATCCGGGGACAGTCGCACATTGGAAAGGAAAAACCTTACTAGCGGGACGGATCGAAACTCGATCTTGTAACCGGACCGTATGACCTCTTAAATCCATTTGTCTTGTATACGGGATAGCCACAGGTCTTGTCCTCGGGTCTGGAGAAACCAGATTTTTTTTGCCAGACCAGGGTTGCTTGAAACCGCCCGAGGGAGTCTTGAAGGGCTTCGCCTTATTGACTGACCCTGAGAGGCAAAGAAACTTCTTGTGTGCTGAAAAGGAGGGAGCCCGTCTGCAATGAGGGTCCTTACCCTTGTTAGCCTGAGGGAGAGAGGTACTCTTATCCCCCGTGAGACATTTGATAATTTCATACAGAGTAACACCAAACAGGCGATCGCCTTGAAAAAAGGCAGATCAGTCAGGGTCTTAGAAGTCTGATCCGCAGACCAGCACTTCAGCCAAAGTAAACACCGGAGGACCACTGCCGAAACCAACAGTCGGCCCCAATATGGGAGCAGTGTCCAGTGCGGCATTGCAAACAAAATGCAGCCCCTGCACCAGTTGGCCCAAAAGTTCCTCAAAAGGCAGGAGGAAGAGGTTTCCCCTCCAGGTCATGGCGTAGTAACTTAGCCCATTCAGTCAATGTTTGCGAGACAAGGGCAACCGCAAACAACGGTCTTCGTGCAGACCCCGCCAGGGAGTACATATTGCGGGCCACAGACTTCACCTTCCTATCCGCCGGATCCTTAAAGGAGTCCTCCACTGGGCTCATGGTAGCTTTATTCAGTCTTGAGACCGAGGGTCCACTTCTTCACAAGGGACTTCTTAAAAGGGTGGCGTCTAGCAATCCGCTTAGGCACCCCAGTGGAATGCTTTTGGCGGTCCCAAAATTTTTTGAGCATGTTTATTTTATTTTTTATTAGGTTGACAAAAATTCATAGGAAAGGGAAAAACCTTTGCCACTCTGGATGGCTTGCGAGTGCCAATCTTAACCTACTACTCAGTCGCGTCCTCCATTTTTAGGGTCTCACGCACAGATACAACCGGTGCGTCAACCAGTGCCTTATCTTGTGTGGCAGTGGACGTAGAAACGTCATCCCTCACTGTCAGGAGACAGGGCGTGAGGTAGCGGACCCGGCAAAGAGACCCGCCTCTGCGTTGGTTGAGTCAGATATAGAACCTGATACCTCAGATGAGGCAGGGGTAGGTGGAGGGCATTTCTTAGCACCTTGCCCTATAAAGGCCAGCTCTACCCGGGACAAACAATTCCAGGACCAGTTACTATGTATATAAAAAGGTGTTCTGTACAGTGTACAGAACTGAAGATGGTTAGATGGTCAGTACAAATTTAGGATACAAAGTGTCTGAGTTTAAATAATAGCAAATTTATTGTGGGTAAATTACATATATAATTGTAACCGTACAGATATAAAACACTATTGGTGTATCAGTTAAACAAGAAACAAGACAAAACAACATAAAACAATACATATAAACAAAGTACCGGCCGGTGCAAAAAATGTTACATTCACAGGGATAATGTGAAAAAATCTGATATATGTGGTAAATACCACTTAATAGTCTTTCCTGTGATGCGTGTCTGTGGATGGGCGGGATCCTGTGTAGAAATGGTGTGAACAAAAATAGTTTTAAATATGTGGGGATCCTGGATAGCAAGTTATTGTCGGGATGGCTTTATTGTAATCCCCAACTAGCATCACATATCTGAGAAAGGGAATAGATGAAGTAAAGGCAATTACCACCGGAGTGAATGATCATACATATCCCGGATTACAAAACTACTTCAATACCCTGGAATTTCACTCAGTAGATGTTAATTAGTAATTACAATAAAGCCATCCCGACAATAACTTGCTATCCAGGATCCCCACATATTTAAAACTATTTTTGTTCACACCATTTCTACACAGGATCCCGCCCATCCACAGACACGCATCACAGGAAAGACTATTAAGTGGTATTTACCACATATATCAGATTTTTTCACATTATCCCTGTGAATGTAACATTTTTTGCACCGGCCGGTACTTTGTTTATATGTATTGTTTTATGTTGTTTTGTCTTGTTTCTTGTTTAACTGATACACCAATAGTGTTTTATATCTGTACGGTTACAATTATATATGTAATTTACCCACAATAAATTTGCTATTATTTAAACTCAGACACTTTGTATCCCTAAATTTGTACTGACCATCTAACCATCTTCAGTTCTGTACACTGTACAGAACACCTTTTTATATGCATGCTAAGGTTAGGCCAGACATGTATTATTTAAATACAGGGACATAATATAGCATAATTTACAACAAGCTCCACTTCATAACCTTGTATAACCAGTTACTATGTAACTATGTAAGGACCGCCGAAATTGCATCCATCAACAGCTGGGGTCCGGTTCAGCCTCCGAGGGATTCAGATGGGGGACACATGATCTGTAGGGTCAATGTTGCAGCAGGGGAACCCGTCAGCAAAAGTTGAAAAAAGTGACAAGGTTTTTTTTTTTTCTTTTTAAAGTCCCACCAAGCTACCCCCCAGAGGTCAGGCATGGTGCACTGGAGACCCCCAGCAGAGAGAGACCCCCAGACTAACCCTGTACCAAAGATGCACCAGGAGGCCCAGAACATCTGCACAGCACCTGTCAGCAGCAATCTCAATCAAAAAGGGGAGGATCTGAAAACAGCCCTTGGTATAGGGAGGGGCTCCACTCAAAAAAAACACCTCCAGGAACTCCCATTCTGATTTCTATTAGAGAAAGCCACTGCAAAATGGCTGTGCCGGGTGTACCAAGATGGCCGCCAATCTCCTCAGCACATGAGACTACAAGAAAATGGTGGCCCTGCGCAGGCTGCAGAGCAACTGAAGACCCTCATGGGGACAGACTCCAAAACTGGATTGATTGGCAGGTGGGCCTTGGAAGAACAGGTAGGAAACACCCCCCACCCCACCCCCAGATGCGGGCTGAAGCGTGGTCCCAGCCCCCAGGAGTAGGCACAATAGCCCCCAGCAGTGAGGGGGGGCAGGTAGAAGTGGGGGTGCACGACAGGACAGAGGGAGCAACCGTCCCAGGGAGGGGCCTGCGTCCACCCCAAAATCCGGGAGGGGGGGGGGGGGAGACACTCACCATATCGAAACAACCGGGCGCCATCTCCTGACAGAACCCTTCTCTGCCGAATTGGTGAGGCTGTTGGCCAAATAGGAATGCTGCAACTCAGTCGTATGCAACCTGGCGAGAAGTTTAACTTGCGTGGCCAGTCCCGGTTCAGTGGGACTAGGTCGCGGCCGACCCAACGCGGAGCTAAGGCCTGTGTGCGCTCATTAGCTGGCTGGGGTAATGACTGCATCTATACATCCAGCCTGTAGCCCAGATCCGGCATAGTTGCTTGTAGATCTCACAGGAAAAAAAAAAAAAATCTAGAAAAACCTGCCAGGACCAGAGATCCCGGCAAGGAAATAGGTCCTTACTCCTTACTAGGCAGATTAAAACTGACATCCTATGCAGGAAGAGAGGGTATACCCGCTGGGACTGCCCATAGGCATAGCCAGAACTTTCTGCATATTGTCCTACTCCTGTAGGGGGCAGCATAACCCTGATATGGAACAGAGACTGCGTCAGTCAATAAACGATAGAGAAAAAATATTTCTTTGTTTCAGTCATAAAATTTTGCAAATTCATAATTTTTCTTCATAAATTTTGGCTAAAATGTATACTGCTACATACCTTTGGTAAAAATAACCCAAATAAGTGTATATTTGGTCTTTGTGTAAGTTGTAGAGTTTACAAGCTATGGTGCCACTCATTGAAAATTGATTACGGAAGGGGGTGGGGCTTTCCATTGATTGGTGTGTTTATATTATATAATAAATGGCCAAACAAATTAAATAGCCATTTTCTTGTACCAAAAACAGGACCTTCTTGTTGCCAAATAGGGCTGAAGCATTTGGTCATTGAAATCCCCCTCCCCTCATGTAAAGATTATGTTCTTGGATGCATGTTGGCTTTTGAATGGGACCTAGCCTTTGAACCTCAACT
The DNA here is from genome assembly GCF_965119305.1 of Pelophylax lessonae. Classification (NCBI taxonomy): domain Eukaryota; kingdom Metazoa; phylum Chordata; class Amphibia; order Anura; family Ranidae; genus Pelophylax; species Pelophylax lessonae. The sequence goes on along the minus strand of NC_138773.1, from coordinate 113,612,557 downwards.
GTGCTGTCTTTATGAATGGTGGAAATCCTATAGATTCCGGCTATCCTTCCACCTCAAAGCCAGCACTTTGTTGCCTCTCAAAGCTGCTCTTTTTCCCCCCTTCGCATTTGTTGACCAAAGATTGTGGAAAGCCCTTCCTGTTAATTCTGGTTGTTCTGCAGGCCAGGGCTTTTGTAGGGTGTAGGTGTTTGAAAAGGGGCAGGCTGGTATAGTAGTTATCCAGGTATATGCGATAACCTTTGTTCAACAGTGGGTATGCCAGGTCCCATACAATTTTTCCAGTTATGCCTATGTAGGCTGGGCACTCAGGGGCTGCAGCTTGGAATCTTCATATATGCGGAACGCATACAGCTATCCCGTGGCTTTCACATAACTTGTAAATTTTGACCCTGTATTTGGTCATTTTGCTAGGAATATATTGTTTTAATCCTAGCTGGCCTTAAAAGTATACCAGGGACTCATCCACACATGTTCTGATCAGAGACAAAGTTCTGCAAATCTTTGGGAAAAAAAAAAAAAAAAAAAGTATGAGTGGTCAAATTGAAGGAAGCGCATAATCATCTCATATCGGGACCTGAACCTTTATGGCAGAACAAATGGGCATGTGGTGGAAAGGGTTGGTGGACGAAAAGACATGTCCTTCATTTTTTTGGAAGCCCCATGTTTATAGTGAGGCCCATAAACAATTTGAACTCCTCCAAAATCAAATCCTTCTACTCAAACGGATGGGCATAGGAGGATTGGGGGTTGTTTGCAATATACTGCTGGAGATAGAGAATGGTCTGGTCCACAATAAAATTGCCGCAAAGTGTTAGGCAAAAATCTTCTCAGGATTGGCCAGCACACCTGGCTGTGCAGTGAAAGGGTGAATGCTAGCTGATCCAGAGTTGGAAGGCAGCCATGATGAAACTCCCGTGCCGATACTTGGGGGCGATACTGCAGCACTGGAGCTGGGCCTGGGCATTTGATCCTGGGGTGTATCGCTGGTGGCAGTGCTGGTACTGGGCATTTGATCCTGGGGTCTATAGCTGGCGACAGTGCTGATACTGGGCATTTGATCCGGAGGTCTATTGCTGGTGGCTGCCTGGTTTCCAGAGTGCCATGCCCTTTTAAGAGGGGCCCATTCTTCCTCCGATTTAGTCGCAGATCCACTGCTTTCAATTGATACAAATTCTGAATTGGATTTGGAATAGGAATCTGATGAGAACTCCCCGCTGCTCTCATTAGTCATGGGTGACAGGTAATGAACACTGATGGCTGACAGGTGATGGTCACTGATGGGTGACAGGTGCACCAATGATGGCAGTCTGATGGGTGACCGTTACACTGATGTGGTGACTGTTGGGTGACTGGTGCAATGGGGGGGCTGAAGACTGTACACGTCTGATGTGGACAGGTTCTCTGTGTTTAAATGAAGAGTAAATTAAACACAGATTGGTAACTCACTGCTCCTGGCTCATCTCCTCACACTGGAAATGTTGTGTGAGGAGAGAAGAGCTGGTAACAGTCAGTTACCGCTCCGTTTACATTTGTGATCGGCTGTGAAAGGATCAAGGTTGATTACATGGTAAACAGCCAATCTTATCGGCCGTTTACTACTGTCGGTGACGAGCTGTGTCCTGGGAACACGCCGCCACCGACATGGCTGTGCAGCGCGCTCCCGACAGGGTTCATACACATTTTCACAAATGAAATTCCATGACTTTTCCATGACTTCACGTAAATATTCATGACCTAATGTTTCATGAAATGTCTATGAATACGTGTTAAATAAGAAGAAAATCTATGTCACACCCAGCATATTTTTACTAATATAAATGACACTTATGTTCACCGCATGCAAAGCTGGCCGCTATCTTGCTGTCTGGGAACATAGTCTGGAAAAGCTGACCTGTGTCTTCACAAGACTTGTATGAATAGTGTGAATTAACCACCTTTAGAGCCCACAGTACCTCTGCTGTTAGAGTTTCGTTTCTGGATACAGCGCGACTCAAAATGGTCCCTTGTTTTACAGAGGATGAGGTGGAAGCACCGCTGCCGCAGCTGTGAGCAGGTGTCACTTCAGGCGCACGGGTGAAAAAGCCAGCGATCGGATTGGAAGCGGTCGAGCACGCAGCTGCAGACAGCGGCTAGACAGCGCTGCCTCTCCCATGTTCCAAATGTCAAATGTTTTACGACACACTGTACATTTAGCACGTCCCGGGTCCTGATCTTTCTCCAGCCACCTCTCATACTTTGTCATGAAGCCATACATTTTTAAAGCTGCATTTCCCTGGCATTGCTGTAACTGAACGGACTGGTATGGATGTCACAAAATGCAGCACTTAATCTTTTTAGGCCCAAGCCACAGTCATAAGGTGCAGGCGGACTGGTATGGATGGCACAGACAGTCAGATGCACAAAATGCAGCACAGTAATCTTTTTAGGCCCAAGCGACAGTCATTTGGTGCAGGCGGACTGGTATGGATGGCACAGACAGTCAGATGCACAAAATGCAGCACAGTAATCTTTTTAGGCCCAAGCCACAGTCATGAGGTGCAGGCGGACTGGTATGGATGGCACAGACAGTCAGATGCACAAAATGCAGCACAGTAATCTTTTTAGGCCCAAGCGACAGTCATAAGGTGCAGGCGGACTGGTATGGATGGCACAGACAGTGAGATGCACAAAATGCAGCACAGTAATCCTTTTAGGCCCAAGCGACAGTCATAAGGTGCAGGCGGACTGGTATGGATGGCACAGACAGTGAGATGCACAAAATGCAGCACAGTAATCTTTTAGGCCCAAGCGACAGTCATTAGGTGCAGGCGGACTGGTATGGATGGCACAGACAGTCAGATGCACAAAATGCAGCACAGTAATCCTTTTAGGCCCAAGCGACAGTCATGAGGTGCAGGCGGACTGGTATGGATAACACAGATCTGATGGTGCACAAATGCGGCACTTACTTTTGGGAGAAAGAACAGTGGTGCTCCTGCTTGCCCAAATAAAGCTGTTCAGGTGGCAGACATGAAGGTGCAGCTGGACAAAATGCGGCGCTTACTATTCTTAGGCCAAACCTAACAGTCCCATGAGGCAGAAAAGAGTTCTCACAGAAAGGCGACTCAGGATTGGATGCTTAATTATTTATTTACATTTATTTTTAACATTCCCGTAGGACTGGTACAGTAGGTGCCCGCAGTTTGCCCTACGGTCGGTCACTGGCCAGCAGCAGCCGAGGAAATGATCGTGCACCAATGACAGGCAGCGGGGAGGGCCGGGCCGCGGTTTGCCTGGATGTGACTGGCCAGCAGCAGCAAACCAATCACAGGCAGCAGAAGCGTCACTGGAGAGCGGGCCGGCCGCATGAACGTGATGACGCGGGGGTGCGGTAACTGAAACGGTTACCGCCCCCTTCCGCATCATCATCATCACGTTCATGCGGCTCGCACTCCAGTGACGCTTCCGCCGCCTGTGAGTGGTTTGCTGCTGCTGGCCAGTCACATCCAGCGGCCCGGCCCTCCCCGCTGCCAGCGATTGGTGCTTAGTGCATGATCTACTCCTCGGCTGCTGCGGACCCGGAAATCAATGTGCACAAACATAAAATAAAATAATACATTTGCAATAATAAAGTTTTAAGCATCCGCTCCCCCCGCCGCTGCCCGCCGCTCCCCCCGCTCCTCCCCAGATTTCCATGACTTTTCCAAAACATTTCTAAAGTCATACTTTTCCATGACCTTTTCCAGGTTTTCAAGGACCGTACGAACCCTGTCCCGATCATGCGCATGGGCAGTCTACACAGAAGGCAGAGCTATGTGATCGGCTGTGATTGGATCACCGCCAATTACGTGGCAAACAGCCGGGCTCATTGCCCGTTTACCCCGTTGGTGAAGAGCTGTGTCTTGGGGACATGCTGCAACAGCGCAGGGCTGCGTGCACATGCCCTGCTTGAATGGGTCGACATAGGACGTTGGCCCAGAACGAGAGCCGCACTGCTCCGCCATTTGATGGAGGGCAGGTGGCAAATGGTTAATTATACTATGGTCTACAGGGCAGAAAAATTATTAAGGGCTGGTTCACATTACAAAAACGTAATCCAGATCCATTCTGGATGCATTTCTTTATGTGTGGTTTTAACGCGTTTTTTAATGCGTTCCCGGATACATTCCAGATGCTTTTTTTTACCTCTTTTCCTAGGTTTTTCTTCTCACTGTACCAAGGTCTGGTGAATTTTTGATTTCCAGTGTATTCCAGTTTTTGATGCAATTTTACTCACTCCAGTACAGTACAGTGCCGGAAAAATGAAGCATGTTCTTACTTTTTTTTTTATGGAGCAGGAAGGCCCTGGAACTGACCACACAGGAATGAACTATGCCATTGGAAATCATATAATCTACTTTCCATGCAGAAAAAAAAAAATAAAATGCACTGGACTGCATGTGGTGTAAACTGGCCCTTACAAAAACAGGAGGAAATGGATGATTTACACTGGTCCATCCCAACCTATGATTTTTTTTGGCAAGTTACTCTCTCAAAAGCACCCAAGAGTTTTCATTTAATCAGCAACCAACTGTTAATCACAAACTGTACCTTCCAGATTGCTCACAGATATAAACAAGCTAGGAGAATATTACTCTTTACATAAACCAGCAGGTTTAAATTGCAATTGAGCCAGAAGAGCTTCATCATTTTGTAGTATATAGAATATAGCAGTTCTGAGATGGTAACTAGGACAAGTAAAAAGATGCTGCTCGTCTCATCCTAATCAACCCCAATTTTAAACACTTAAGAGCAAGCTACAAAAGTCATTGCACAATTTTAGTTCAATTTCTACAAAGCACAGTGCTTCAGGAAATGTGAACACAATTAAGAGATAGTGTAATCTGCATATTTTTAACAGCACAGGAGAAAACCAGTGCTGCATGGATAACTAGGTGGCATTCCTGCTTAAGTAAACCAGAATAATACTTAGAATAAAGTTCTTTTTATTGCCTGCCTACATACAGCAACAATTTACCAACATTCCTTCAAGTCCCAGCAGCTTTCAGACTTTAATCTGCAAGCCAAGCTCTGGCTTGAAGCCATTTGGAGAACGGATGAATCAGCAAAATGAATTGGCTGTCAACTAGTGTCCTCTGCAGTTTCCAGCTTTTAACTGTCTGAAACAGACAACACTCCGGAAAAGAAATGAGTACTTCACTAGACTATATACACTGTATAACAGGGTTTCAAAATGCTAAATATGCACAGAACGTTGTGCTAAAAGGGTAACAGGAATTAGCTAACAAAGAAACTGCAGACTCACTGTGCAGGGTGCATGCTTGGGGCCATCTTTATCTTTTCTTCACTGCTTACAGAACCACTGACCTAGTGAAAGTTACGTGCCGATCCACTAGTGAGACACTTAATATGCACATGCGGCTTCTAAGTCTGACTTGCCAGATAAAGCCAAGATAAGCACAAGCACCCTGGGCTTGCACCTTTAAACAAACTTGAAAAGGTGAAAGCGCCCATATTTCTATTCTGACAAGTTGCCTTTAAAAAGTTAAAGATACAGGAGTCAGGACCCAGGAGGTTGGCAGTTGGCATGAATAAAAAAAAAAATGGAGATGTGCATTTTTCAATATGTATAAATACTGCACAAATGGTTGTCTGAAATACCGACCACTAAGCTGCAGCAACAAACATGTAGGATGAAACTATATCAAAGAAAATACATCAAATCTATGCCGCACTTAAAATCTATGCCTTCTGTGGCCAGTTCAAAATAAATAAATATGAGATTATATATACACACACACACACACACACACACACACACACACACACACATATACATACACAGTATCTCACAAAAGTGAGTACACCCCTCATTTTTTTGTAAATATTTTACTATATCTTTTCATGTGACAACACTGAAGAAATTACACTTTGCTACAATGTAAATTAGTGAGTATACAGCTTGTATAACACTGTAAATTTCCTCTCCCCTCAAAATAATTCAACACAGTCATTAATTTCTAAACCGCCGGCAACAAAATAGGTACGCCCCTAAGTGGAAAGGTCCAAATCGGGCCCAATAAGCAATTTCCCCTTCCCAGTGTCATGTGACTTGTTAGTGTTACAAGGTCTCAGGTGTGAATGGGGAGCAGGTGTGTAAAATTTGGTGTCATGGCTCTCATGCTCTCATACTGATCACTGGAAGTTCAAAATACCACCTCACGGCAAAGAACTCTGAGGATCTGACAAGGTAAGTAACCCTGCTTACAAGATCCAGCAATTGCTTCTGGCGGTACCCCAAATGTGGCTCGGGGTTACCGCTTTTGGCTCTGAAATTTAACCCCGAGCCACGCTCGGGAATACAGCTAAGAAGGTGAAGACTGGAAAACAGTTGTTTAAAGACGTGGACCTCCAAAACCAGCCAAGTCTGGTTCCAAGCCCTCTCAGTGATGGAGCATCCCCACTTACCAGAGTAGGGAGATACTTGTAGGTCTTTTAGGTCTAGAGTGTAATTTCCATAGGCTATAAATTGGAGTTTGACTCTCCTCAAAGGAGGGGGGGGGGGGGCAAAGTTAAGGATTTCTACTCGAACCTGGCCAAAGTTCCCAAGCCAAATAGAGAATTTTGGCCTAATCTGCTATTCTAAAATATCAACTCGTTCTGCAGGTTCAAAAGGTCAGCATGGAATCAGCCTATTCATTGCATCCCTCCTACTGGGGAATTTTCTGATCTCAGTGCACATCTGGGATGCCTACTTTCATATCCCCCTATCCCTATCACCAATTGCCATTTGTTTTGCTTTGGACACTCAGCATTGCCAATTTGTTGCCCTCTGATCTGTTCACAGCCCTGTGAGTTTTCAAAGTGTTTAACCTGGTTCTAACTGTACTGTTCTCTGGTGATGCATATTGTGGGTTTTCTGGATGATCTCCTGCAAATAGATCAGTCCTCCCTATTCCTCTCAGCCAATATCCAGCAAACAGACTCTGCAGAGATTCTGTTGGATCCTTAGCATTGGGATAACATCACTTCACTGCAAGTGACTCACCAATTGGATTAATTGCACCTGATATTTGATATAGCGGTGTCCAGGATCTCCCTGCCCCAAGACAAACTGCTGTACCTCTGCTTACATGCCTGGCCCTTCAGTTAGCCCTCAATTTCACCCTGCATGAGGACCTGGGGCTTGATGGTAGCCTACTTTGACCAAAAAAAATTAAAAAAATTATATTATACACCATCTCCATCCTGATGTATTATGCCAAAAAATAAAAAAAAAACAGTTGTACCCCCATTTTAAAAATAAATAAAACGGTCAGCTCTGTAATATTGTACTAAAAAGGTCCTAGACAACATTTTTCCACACCTGCATTACAAAAACGGTCAACTATTTGGACATAGAAAACAGATTTCTGGTCAGGAAAACATTTTAGACCACCACATGAGGCTGCATAATAAAAGCAAAGCAATTCCTTTCCCTTTTGCCCATCATTGCTTGCACACATGTAAAATATGTACAGATAAAAGCATCTTAAGTGTGTGCAAACAGAACATTCATAAATTTACATAATTGATTTTTATAAGTTAATATATTCGCCTCAAAAATCTGCCATGCCAACTTCAACAAACCAAGGTTTACATTTCATAAAAGAATGCTAAAAGCCAAGAAGGTTACAGAATATGGAAGAATAAAAAAAAAATCTGTCCTGGTCTACTGTAAATAACGTTCTATACTCTAACTTCTTTCTAAAAAGTACGCAGGAGTAATTTTATTCTTCACCCAGTTAGCACAAAGCTGCAAGACCTAACACGTTTCTAAATCCTGTTTTCACCAGAATAAAATAGCTGCTAGCACATAGAAATAGCTCATATGCATTGCATTAATTTACAAAATGTTTCTCAGAAGCTACTTTATCTCCCCCATCAGGTACCGAATATTGAGACTAGAAAAGCATATTATTACAAGTTGTTTTGCTGTCAGTAGGGTCACCAAAGCAAGAAATGAAAATGTTTCCACTCTGAAAACACAGCACAACAAAAAAACACAAAGTTCTAAAGCTCTAAAGATTTTCACTTTAAAGCAATGGTGGCGTAGGTCATTTTATTTAAAAGGAAATGTTAGAGAGCAGATAAATTTGACATGAAAATTGAGACCAAAGCCAGCAGTAACTGATCATTTTTAGTTTACAGTTTGAGAATAACCAGGGAAACATTTAAATTAACGCTTTTTGAACTTTGTGTCCATTCCACATAGTACAACTAAAGAGCACCTCAATTGCAAAAATAAGAGGTATACATGGTTAAAGCGGAGTTCCACCCTGGATTTTTTTTTATTTTTTTTTAATGACCCCGGGACAGTCAGGGCTAGTACATTCCACAATGGCTAGCCTCTGATCTGTCCCGGGTTGCACTTACCTGTTAGGACAAATACTTACCTTGAAAACGTCTTGTCCAGCGCTGCCATCTCAGATGTGGGCAGCTTGAAGCCAGCGAGATCCCCTTCGGCGTCTTCTTCCGCCTTCTTTGGTCCCACGATGCTCTGCGCCGGCCCCGACTTCACTTCCGGGTCGCGCGCGTCATCCCTCTACAGCTTCTGGGCATGCCCAGAAGCTGTTTAGAAGGGGATGACGCGCGTGACCCGGATCTGACGTCAGGGCCGGTGCAGGCGCAATGATTCCTGGGAGCTATGACGTTCAGCTCCCAGGAATCATTGCAGAGCCAGGAAGTGACGACGGGCCGCGGCCGAGGAAGGAGGAAGAAGGAAGTAAGGTAAGTATTTTTTCTTCGCTACGAGGTAAGTAAAAAAAAAAAAAAAAATATGCGATTATCCATTTCTTTTTCAGGTGACCCGGAGCGAGGAGATGGAAGTATTAAATTAGGGTGGAACTCCACTTTAAGCTGGCCTTTAAGATTTCAATAGATTTTTATTTGGTTTAAGTGCTAGTGAAACATACACAAGAAAACAATGGAAGAGCATCTGTCATGAAATACAATACAGATCAGGAAATAGATCTAGTGACAGCCCCCGGAGGAGCGCATAACAGTGGCACATCACGCCGATCAACACATGTCTAACTGTGCCCCGTACCGAGGCGGCTCGAGCCAGGCCCGGACCCACCCCCCCCCCCCCCTTGGCGCCCCGCAAGGGAACACACTGTGCCAAATGGAGGGGAGCAGCCGCCCAGACCCCAACCCACCGCCACACCACCGGCCCCGGGACACCAATACAACTGTAGTGATACGCCAATTTCAAAATACAATGAATAACAGTGTAGCCGTACTAGGCGGCGCCGGCAAGTCTATGAAGAGCCCTGGAGGACCGTGTCCGTTGGATGACAGATCTGCGAAGATAAAGGAGAGTATAGAAAGAAGTGAGAAAGAAAGGAAAAGAAGGCAGAAAGAAACGGGAAGGAAATAGGAGGATGGGGTACAGGAGCAGTGGGGGGTTGGTGTCCAGGTCTGCTACAAAAGAGTCAAGACAGCAGTGGAAAGGCACTCTCGCAGGAATCGTCAAGGGAATACCTTCAAAATTACTGGGGTCCCGCCAGATATCTCATCCAGGGGTCCCAGGTCTTCTCAAAGAGGTAGCTTGTCCTGGAGGATGGCCACCATTCTCTCATTCACCATTATCCAGGTCAGCTTAGCTTTGAGCAGCTCCAACAATACCACCGGGGAGCGCCAGGAGTGAACTATGGCGATCTTGGCTGCTGTAAAGATAAGAGTGACCAAACGTTTGGTGTGTTTGGGGGCCTGTTCAATCGGTTTGCCAAAAAGCTCTTGGGTAGGGGATTTAACCAAATTAATGTTGGTGAGCAAGTATATAAAATTATATACCCGGATCCAGAATTGGCGGACCTTAGGGCAGGTTCACCAGATATGTAGGACCGTGCCCGACTGACCACAGACCCTGAAGCACAACTAAGAGGCCTCCCGGACTGTCGACGCCAACCGGACAGGGACCATATACCATCTTAGGAAGACTTTATAATTGGCCTCTATCAAGGATTTATCAGGGATTTCGAATTCAATAGTGCCAGCTTGTTCCACTCCGCCCTGTCCCATCTCCTCCCCCAGGTCTGCTTCCCACCTGGTCATGTAAGGCAACTTAGTGTCATCTAAGCTAGCCTTCTACAGCTGACAGTATCTACTTTAAAATGATGGGAAAAGGGAGCTGATGTCACAAATATCAATGCAAAAATGCATTCTTGCATAGTTGAACATATGTTCATGGTGGTAATTACATTTTTGTAGTCGATCATGCACAGGTGATTGCTACATAATGTGAATAGGTGCTTTGAAATTTGCCTACTGTTGCTTTTTTACTAGGATCCATTTAGAAAGCATTTTTTTACACATGTCATTTCCAAAGGTGTATTTACAATCAGTGTTTTTATTGTCATAATGGAGCCAGTCCTAACTGAAGGCTCACATTTATATTTCAATATTTTAATTTAATGACTTTTCATGAAAAGGTCACAACAGTGAAAAACATACCGTCAGGCCACGGCCATAAAATAAAGGAATAATACAGCATCTTCAAAACAGATATAAAAATGTAAACAGTGGAATACTTGCTTAAAGAGGAAGTAAACTCAGCTATGAAAATCAAACTTTTACAATGTATTAAACGTACATGCAATATAATTACATTTCACATTAAATATTCACATCATAACTGTCTAGAAATACCTTTATTTTAAAGTTTATCTTTTTCCTCTTCCTTGGTGTAGGCAGCGCCATGTCTAGTCCTGTTTTATGCTCCCCCTGCTGCCGTCATTTCCGCCCTTACTGTAGTTGTAAGACTCTCTGTGTAAGACGTGCTCTCTCAGTCTCTCACACTGTCTTGGAATGCTTGGAATTTTCACTCACTCGCTCCCTCCTCCCCCCTCCCCCCTCCCCTTGTGTAAACTGTCATGCTCACTCCCCCTGTGAGATGACAGGAAGCTGGAAAGAACGGCATAGCTAATCGCGAGACTTAGCTGTGCCCTGACAGAACAGGGAGAGTTCAGAAACGGCATGCAGACGTGCCGTGGATTAGATAACACACTGGGCATGCGCAGATGACGTCAGAAAAAATTACAGGAAGGATTACAGGAAGAATAAACAAGTAAGAAATCTTTTACAGGCATCTATCAACTGCTTTGTTTCTGCAGATTAGAATAAGCTAAAGTGAAAATTATGAGTTTACAACCTCTTTAAACAGTAACATTCAATTTCGGCTGGCCCGGGCCCCGCCCCCCTGGCGCCCCTATGGGAACTTACTGTACCCAGGAGGGAAGGTGTTCCCCCGACCCCAATGTCGCACACTAGACCGGGGGAGGCATCTACCAACTGCTATTCCACAGGAAACCTCTGTGTGCATAGCCAAGGCAGAGGCCACGGTCAACGGCAACTACGGACCAACCATGGTCCCCTGACACTAGAATCTGTGACAGGCATTATAACATACAATCAAAGAAAGAAAAGAGGAAAAAGGGAAAAGAGGGAAAATGATAGAGAGGAGTGAAGAGGTATAGTGGGATCCAGAGATCATGGAAAAGAGGGAAAGAGCAGTAGGAAATGGGTAATAAAAGGGAGCAGTAGTGGGGAAAAAAGAGGGGTCGGTGTCCAGCCCCTTATCCCCCGAATCAGGTTGCACACCCAAGTCATGTGGTCCAAAAGGTCAACTGCTCCCCCTCTACCTAAGGGGGACCAGCCAAATGCCTCATCCAGGGGTCCCAAGTTTTTTCAAATAAGCGCATTTTGTCATTAACGCCACCATCCTTTCATTTATCATAATTCAGGTCAGCTTGGCTTCTAGCAGCTCAATCTGCACCACCGGAGTCCGCCATGAACGGGCTATCACAATTTTAGCGGCCGTGAATATAAATGCTATGAGGCGTTTAGGTACCCCCTCGACTGGTTTACCCAGAAGTGCCTGTTGGGGAGCTTTCACGAGGTTAACGTGTCAGAGAATGTATAAAGTTGTACGTGCAGATCCAGAATCGTCGGGACTTTCGAGCAAGTCCACCAGGTGTGGATGACAGTGCCCATTTGTCCGCATCCCCTGAAGCAGTTGGGGGGGATGCAGTCCGAAACCGCCGCCGCCAACCTGACCGGGACCATGTACCACCGTAAAAACACCTTATAGTTAGCTTCTATTAAAGACGTATTAAGAATGGATTTAGAGTTAAACTGAGCTAGAAAGTTCCAGTCTGTGCGGTCTAGTTCCTCACCCAGATCCTCCTCCCAGCGCATCATGTAAGGAAGTTTAGTGTCACAATGCAGTATGATATATATCGTGGATATATAGCTTTTTTGTTTATTCAACGTAGGGCATAAGTACTCCATTGGTGTGGAGATGGTAATGTCACATTTGCGCCTGAGGGAGGTTACAAAGTGAGAAATTTGGTTACAACGATAGTATTCCCTTACTGGGAGGGAATGTTTCTCCCGCAGCTGGGCTCTGGTGAGCAATCCCCTGTGATCGCACAGGTCTGCCAACCTAAGAAAACCCTTGTTCGTCCACCACTCGAATATGGAGGCCCGGAGGGAACAAGGGGTTGCCCAAGAGGGGTGCCAACGGAGCACGGGGGGGGGGGGGGGAATTCAAGTTAGGTCTTTGACAATCTATCCCATATTCCCAAAGATAGGGACAGGGTGGGGCAAAGAAGCCCCGATCTGACCTTGGCCCATAGCCACAACATATGATGAATTGGGACATGCAGCAAATGTGCTTATTCCAATCGCATGCAAATGGGGTGAGGGTCCCGGAGTGAAAGCGGATTAGGTGGGTAATTTGAGCGGCATAATAGTACTTCCCCAAATCCGGGACCCCCCTCAGCCTCGGGGGAAAAGTGCGTCTGTTCACTCTAGGCCTCTTGTCACCCCATATGAATCGGATAACCGTCCCTTGAAACTCCCTAAGATCAGACATTTTAATAGTTATAGGTAAAGTGCGAAATAAATATAACAGTCTAGGCAATATGTTCATTTTCACCAAATTCAACCTACCGAACCACGATGGGGGACTAGCTGTCCATCTAGCGAGGTCCTCCCACTACTTTTTGCAAAGAGGTGGATAATTTTGAGTGTAAAGCATATCGATGGAGGCCGTGAGGTGTATCCCAAGATAGGATATCGACTGTTCCTGCCATGTGAATGAAAAGTAGTTTTTGAGAGCAGACAGCGTTGTCCCATTCAAGGTCAAGTTTAGAGCCTGGGATTTAGAAGGGTTCACCCGAAGACCAGATATTGCCGTGAACGCCTCCAGATCCCTGAAGGCTCACATTTATTATGGAGATCACTTAAGCCTGCATCATGTGATCTAGGCTAGCAGCCGGGGAAAAAAAGTTTTAGCCATGGCAAGAAAGAGGCACTTTTGATACTCAAAATAATACGCTCTGGTAAATGCTGGCAAATGTCATACTTATTTAATTGGTGAATTTAAATGATTAGAACTTCTGCACTAAAGTGAACCAAACTGAGCAAATCATGGTTCAACATCATGCATAGAGCGTGCCTGGAGAGTAAACAGCCAGTCTAAGAGAGCCACGGGTGCAGCATGTAGCCTTCACATTGCTGTACGTGGCTATAAAATGGCTTCAAGAGTAACTCCACTTTTGCTGAGGGCAAAAAAAAAAAAAAACACACATTCCCCTCTAGGTGATGTACATTGCATGGATTTTACATTTTGTGGCAGAAACCTACATTTTGTTATTCTTAATGAATAGCTGTCTGTCCATGTGCTAAGTAAATCTATATGGGAGTGGTTTTAGAATTATCAATCAACTGCAGCACCTGCAGAGGTCTGAGGAAAGGGAGTCTGCATCCCTTTAGAAGGATTTCCCTTTTGGAATATCGCACTAAAAAAGACATTTTTGTTGCAGATGCCCAAAATCTGACTTCTTAGTGCAGACTTCTGGGAAAATCAGTAAGGTCAATCACACAAGCAAGAAATTAAATTTTTAGGGGGCATTCTGTACACCATCTGTATACAGAAATCCACCAAGTAACCATTTTGCATTGCATTTTAAAGAAAACTAAAGTAATAGAGGTTGAAAAGTCATTGCAATTAAATATTAGCTTTCCTTGAGTTACAATAGCATACACAAATTATTTTTTTTATTTACAATTTTTTTTTCCAAGTGGGGTTACCCTTTAGGCTCCATTCACACCTGAGCGTATAGTTTTCAGGCCTTTTTTGGGGTATTTTTCAGGTTTTTGCAGGTGTTTGGAGGCAGGCATTGACATCTAACAAAAACACTTTTAATCTGCCAAAGAAACTCATGTACTATTTTGAGCTTCAGGCGTTTTGCTTAAGGCGATAAAACGCTCATATGTGAACAGGGGCCATTGAAATTAATGGAATTTTGTTTGTTGGGGGTTTTGAGACTTCACAGATGTGTTTCACGAGCGGAAAAACGCTCGGGTGGGAAAGGGGCCTTAAAGTAGAACTAAAAAGGCAAAAAAACTTTTCTAGTTCTGGATAGAGTAGAGAGGGATTAGAACAAGGTTTTTATTGTTACCTCTGCCCAATTTAAGAGATTTACCCTATTTGTCCAGTTTACCATTAAAAGTGAAAGTAAATGAAAATCCCAAATTTTGGACTGTCCCTAGAAAAAGTAACAGAGGGGAAATTAAGGGATTCCCTTAATTATTAGGGAATTCCTAACTTCCTGTTTTGGCTATGGACAGGAAGTGAAGGGTAATCTCCCCAAATGGGACAGGGATGGCAAAAAAACTGAGGGTTTAGTGACCAAAGAAAAAAAAAAAAACTTTGCCTATAGGTTTTAATGTAAGGCACAGTGCTATATTCAAAGGACGAAGGTGCTCCCAGCAACATCAGGGGTAAAGAGTTCATGAACCACAATAGATATCATCAAGATGTGAATATATAATTTAATGCAAGAGTAACCTGAACTTGACTGTCTTGAAGCGAAAGAAAAAGAAGAAAAAGAAGAAGAAGAAAAAGAAGAAGAAGAAAAAGAAGAAGAAGAAAAAGAAGAAGAAGAAAAAGAAGAAGAAGAAAAAGAAGAAGAAGAAAAAGAAGAAGAAGAAAAAGAAGAAGAAGAAAAAGAAGAAGAAGAAAAAGAAGAAGAAGAAAAAGAAGAAGAAGAAAAAGAAGAAGAAGAAAAAGAAGAAGAGGTTCAATGGTCAGAGGTGGCTAGCCACAGGAACAGAACACGTTTTCCAATCAAATGTCAGGACAGGCAAGCATATTCATTATTCAGGCAAGGGTCAGGGGCAGGCAGAGATCAAGTAATCCACATTCAGGCCAAACATCAGAACTGGTGGCAATCTGTAGAATAATTCACGTCCAAGCAAGGAGTCAAACATTAGCAATACAAAGCGAGGCACGGGAACGGAGTCACGAAGTTGAAAGCCATCACTGACCCAGCTCCCTGGACTTGTGATGTTAAAATAAGGAGCGCCCCAGACCTGGCTAATACAAGGACCAGCCAGTGTTGAGCTCCAGGCTAGTTAGAGCAGAGGGGCATTGCTGATGCAGAACCATTTCCCATAACTGCAGACACTAAGGCCAGGGAATGACAGCTGCACTGAAAGGAGGTAGGTGCAGCAGAGGAAGACCATATTAGCTTCCCCACCCCAGACCAGTGAAAAGAGGCAGACTCTGCATGCTTTTCAGATAAAGCAGCGGAGGAACTGGCTAGTGTGGTTCTTTACCCATTATATTGCATGCAAGTGATAAGAAGATAGATAGGTCAGGTCAAATCCCACATGAGAAAGCCTTCCAAACAATAGAAGAACCAATGTCCTTGGTATGAAAGAACATTTACAGAAATGCCACAAAGCCAGACAAACTTTCAGAAAAAGCAGGACAGTTTGGCGTAAGGCAGCTTGGGCAATGGCATAAAATAGACTATCTTCCTAAAACAAACCGTCACGCAGATGGAGGCAAGTAAACAATGAAATCATGAAGAAATGTACAGTTTGCGTCCTGTTCCGCAAAATATTGAGGCTTTTGCAAAATTTCACCTATAGCAGCCACCTTTTCCCTAAAGGCTAAAATGCCTACCAGGACTTAAGGCAGTGTTCACAGAACTGCAAGACCACCCCCCCCCCCCCAATAAAATCCAGTGGCAGAGAACTCATGCACAACTTCAGATGGCTTTGAGATGTGGAAAGGTTCAAGGTAGGTACAATATACAGCAGTGAACTGGACTAATTATTGGTTGCAACCCAAGTGTGCAGCAAGCAGAGGCAGAATTTATTCTGTAAATCGGTCAAGGCAGGTGATAATGTAGTGCACATGTCATCCAGAAAAGTGTCAAGATAGCAGCAATCTGTGGCATATCCATTATCCAGGCAAATGTCAGGGCAGTCGACGAATAACTGAGCAATCCCTATTTGGGCAAGGGATCAGGTCTGGCAGCAATGATTAGTATAATCTGTGCCTAGGCAAGGGGTCAAGCAACAGTAGCAATACAAAGCAGGACTGAAGTATGAAGCCAGGAAGCTAAATGTTATATTCAAATCTACAGCCCCTCTGGATAGTCAGGGCAGAGGACAACAAGGCAGTGGCCTAAATGCTGGTACCACTCGGTGCAGAGTTCAGCTGCAACAGACTGCAGCAGGGCTTGACCTGCACGTCTCTCATGGGCAAAGTAAAGTGCCAGGAGAAAGCATAGCAGCTTGACGGTCTTGTGTGTGAAAGGCTTAAGATTTGAGATTCCTGTGCATCAATTTCAAAAATATACTCCGGAATTGGATCTCACCATGGAATATGTGTTTCACAAGCATGCTTAATATGTTTACAGGGAACTGGCACTCAACATTTGCAGAGGGGGCAGCATAGCACACAATTGGTGGTAACCGACTAAGAGAAGGTCAGTACATGTTGGAATGAGAAGGCTAGCTCATGCTCATATTCAGGTGCATGCTCATAAATTTGAGGAAAAGCTCAATACAAAACCGGCATGGTCACTACCGCGCAAGCGTATTAGCAAGGGGAGGAAAATTTTATTTTTGTCTTACCGTAAAATCAGTTTCTCTAATGTTCATTGATGGCCACCGCTCCAGAATCGTCTTAACCATTGGGTTATGCTTTCCCTCACAGGAATAAGACACAGCAGGAAAAAAGCTTTACCACACCTATAGGGCAGTCCCGGGGGGGGGGGGTATACTCACACTTCCTGCTATAGGCATTCAGTTTAGTTGCAAACAGTGTCGGAAGAAAAATAACCCAACTCAATAGAGGGGTGGGTGCTGTGTCCATCAATGAACATCCGAGAAAAGGATTTTACGGGAAGACAAAAATCCAGTTCTTTCGTTCACTATTGGACACCTCCATAGCTTCCTAACCATTTTGGCGTCCCAAAGCCGTGTTAAACATAAGGGGTGGGAAAAACAGCAAAAAAAAATTCACAAAAAGGCTAAACCGAGCCAACCAGGTAACATGAAGCTCAACCACGAACAACTGGAGTTCACCTGAAAACAATACACCCTAAAAAGGAGGATCAAGTCCTCTCAAATAGCGACCTGCAAAACCTTGCGACTAAAATCAGCATACGCAGATGCCAAAACATCCACTTTAAAAAATTTAGTCAAAGTGTGCAGGCGACCAGGTCCTTGCAAACCTGCATCACTGACGCCTGATGGCAGAAGGCTCAAGAGGCACTAAGCGCCCACGTAGAATGCGCATTAACAGGGAAAGGAGGATCCTGACCCTTGAATGAATAGGCCTGCACTACTGTGTCTGATTCATCTGGAAAGGTCACGACAGACACCGCCAACCCCTTACGCGGTCCATCCGTAAGGACAAAAAGGAATCCGATTTTCTAAATGACTCGGTTGCAGCCAGGTACACCCTGATCGCCTGAACCACATCCAGAGAATGCAAGGCAATCTCCTTAAGATGCTTAGGACACAGGGAAGGCAACACTATCTTCATTCAGATGGAAACCAGAGACAATCTTGAGGAAAGATTGGCAAGGACGAAGCACCATTTTATCTCGGTGAACCACCAAATAAGGTGAACAAGACAAAGCTGCCAGCTCGGACACCCTGCATGCGGAATTTGCCACCAAGAAGGCAACCTTGTAGGAAAATGTAAGCAGCAGAATCTTGCAAAGATATTCAAAAAGCGCTTTCTGAAGAACTGACCGTACCAAATTGAGGTCCCACGGAGGCAACGGTGACCGCACAGGTGGAGCCAAGTGGCTAACCCCCTGAAAACAAGTGCGAACCAAGGAAAGCGTAGCCAAAGGACGTTAAAAGAAAATCTCCAAGGCCGAAACTTGGCCCTTGATGGTACCCAAGGCCAGGCGCTGTTCCACACCTCTGGAGGCACACCAAAATTCAAGCCACCGAAAAGGAACAGGGAGAAACCCCCAGAGACTCACACCACGCAATGTACGACTTCCAGACATTATGGTAAATCTTTCTAGAGGTAGCCTTCAACAGTGTGGGAGTCAGACAACCCCCTATCCTTCAGCACCTGGCTTTCAACAGCCAAGCCATTAAAGCCAGAGACTAAAGCAGGATGGAAGATCGGCACTTGGGCCAACAGATCTTTTCTGAGAGGGAGTAGCCAAGGGACATCGGCGACCAGCCATACCAGATCTGCGTACCAAGGCTGGCAAGGCCATTCTGGGGCTGCAAGGATAACCAGAATTCCTTCTGCCTCTATTCTTAAACTTCTGCAGAGACTTCTGCGAGGGGGAAAGGCGTATATTAGAGGATACTGGCCCCAAGGGGCCACCAGTGCATCCCGAGACCTCGCCAGGAACCTCTGCACTTTCCTGTTGAGAGGAGAGGCCAACAGGCCCACCTCGAGAGTTCCCCCACCAGGGACACAGCTGATGAAACCTCTGGATGACAAGACCACTCCCCTTGATCCAAGGCCTGTCGACAGGTATTCCACCTGACAATTTTCCACCCCTGGAATATGCACAGTAAAGAGGGCTGGAACGAAATGTTCTGCCCACCTTCGAATGCCAGCTACTTCTTGAGCCGCAGGGACACTTTGTGCCCCTTTGGTGATTTACATATGCGACGGCCATGGCATTATCCCATTGAATCCGTAACAGACAAGATCAAACTTCCAATGGGCAAAAAGGCGGATGGCCTGAAGTTCGAGTATGTTGATAGGTAGTCTGGACTCCAGAGTCCAAACCCCCTTAGCACAACCGTGTCCAAAAACAACGCCCCCTCCTGGACAGGCTGGCATCCGTGACGGAAAAAAAAAATATAAAACTACTTTGCTTACTAAAGTCTATTCCAAAATCAGCTGCTGGCACTACAATACAAAAATATTGTTAAAACCACTAAAGATATAAACAAAGCCACGCTAAGATTGAATAGAAGGGATTCAACGTGTTAGAACACAATAAAATCACAAAAATCTACTACAAATAGCACGTATACAGGTGTATAAAAATAAAAGTGCATGGTGCAAAAAGTCCTTTAATACAGGTCCAATAATACTTCCACCTTTCAATGATGGAAAAAAAAAAAAAAGTGCAACAGTGCAGACAATCACTGAATGAATAAATCAAAAAGTGTCCAAATCAGGATAATGAAATCCTTACATTAGGAAAATGAATTCTGTGATCAAAAATGAAAATTAAAAAAGACACCACCAGTGCTCCAATCACCAAATTAAAAGAACTTGAGAGCGCTTACCAGAAACAATGGACTCTAATATCAGTGGCAAAGAGTCACATGAGCATTGGGTTTAGAGGCTTTGCTTGATGTATGGCCCCTCTTTTGTTGGCTCAGGTGCACAAAAAGATAAAGACGCTCCACGTGTAGTAATGTCCAAAAATTAGCATTTATTGAGAGGTAAAAAAAAAAAAAAAAAAAAAAAAAACTTACATTTTCCACATGAACAACAAGCATTGAATACAATCATGTGTCTCGAATGGACGCAGTGTTGAGAAGGAAGCTCACTTCGACCCGGGGCTCCTGGAACCTTCTGAGGGGGTTCGAATGGATTTGGATCCAGAGGAACAAAAAGACCGCTTATGAGCCGAGAAGAAAGGGCCATGTTTGGGACGAGACTCCTTGCCCCTGGTAGCTTGTGGGGGAAGAGAACCCCCCTCCATGCAAGATCCTTGATGATCTTATTCATGGAAAATCAGAACAGACGATCCCCTACAAAGGGGAGATCAGACAGGACCTTCTTGGAAGCTTGAACCAATACTTTAACCATACCATGCGCGGAAGGACCACCACTGTCACGGAAACCCTGGAGACTAAAGGAGCTGCATCCAGAGAGGCATCACAGATAAACTTTAACCCCTGGTTTAGCTAGTCTGCCAGCTCCGCAAGGTTAGGAGGGATCTGTTCCCCTTCCAGATCCTGGCACAAAAGCTTTGCCCACTCCATTAAGGTCTGGGATACCAATGTTATGGTAAACACAGGTCTAGGATAGAACCGGCCATGGTGAACATGTGTTGGACAAAAGTATCGGCTCTCCTGTCAAAAGGGTCTTCAAAAGCCGGAGAGTCTTCCACTGGGGGGGGAAGGGTGGCTTTGTTCAACCTGGAAACCACAGCAGGGACTGTTTTTTTTTTTTTTTTTTTACAGGGACTCAAAGGGATTCCCTTCTAACGAAACGCTTAGGCACCCCCAATGTACCCGCGTCTCCGACTCAGCAGCTTCCTCCAGTTTTAAAGTTTCCCACAGTGACAATCCCTGCATCCACTAGCGCCTTTTCATGCACGATGTAGTGGAAGAGGAACCATCCTCCCTATCGGAGCACTCCAGGGTGCGTGGACACAGATCCAGTAGGGTGACTGACGTCCGCAGCAGCCAAATTAACCGAATCTGAGGAGGCAGAGGATGCAGGTGAAGCTGCTTTTTACCTGTCCTGTTATGCAGGACCATATTTAACTTTGGACACTAGTGACTCCAAGACCGCAGTCATGGCAGACAAAGTAAACTGGGACCCAGAGAGCCCGCAGACTCAGAGGATTGGGTGGTGAAATATACTTCAGGGACTCCATGGGTTAACCCGGGGAACCACACCAGCAAAAGAAGAAAACGCTGCCACATGAACCCCAACCGACCCAAAGGTCCCAGCACACCCAGCCGCTGCTATAGCAGGGAGAGCCATTTTGCACCCACAGGGACTCGCTACCACCGGTCAGATACAGAACAGAGCCACCAATGGCGCACGCCGTGCGGCAATCAGAGAAAGGAAATCCAGGGGTTAATACTAGAGGCCCACCACTGCAATCACCACCCATAAGGCTCCAATAACATTGCCGCCGCTCTATTCAATAGCAAGCAACTAGAAAATGGCCGCCGGACTAAACAGACATGGCCGCCAAAATATACAGCAGCCATCCAAAACGAAATGGCGGCACCCAAGACCCCCAGGAACGCATGAAAAGTAAGCAGGGGGTCCCGGCAGGAGCCCCCACCAGGACCATCCCCCCACAAAGAACTGCATGTTTGGCAGCGTGCCCTTCCCCCACTCGACACCCCCAAACAGTTTTCAGGTATGGTCACCCTTTGGGGGAAAAAAGGGGAGAGCTAGTGTGGGTGAATGAAAAAATAAATCCAAGGAAAAAAAATGCTAGGACCAGGAGATCCCAACAAGGAACTAGGTCCTTACTCCTAACCACTTAAGCCCCGGAAGATTTTACCCCCTTCCTGACCAGGACCTATTTTGCGATTCGGCAGCGTGACTTTTAACGGACAATCGCGCGGTCGTGCGACGCTGTAAGGAATTTGACGTCCTTTTTTCCCCCCACAAAAAGAGCTTTTTGGTGGTATTTGATCACATGCGCTATAAACAAAAAAAGGAGCGTCAATTTTGCAAAAATAATATTTTTCACATTTTTTTATATGAAATTCCCAAAAAAAAAAAATAAAAAAAAAATGAACATTTTAGGGTACATAGGTTTGGTTAAAAAAAAAAAATGGCAAAAAGCGTATTTTGATTGGTTTGCGCAAAAGTTATTGCGTTTACTAAGGGGAAGATTTGTCTTTTTTTTTTTTTTAACGAGTAATGGCGGCGATCTGCAATTTTTTTTGCGGAACTGCGACATTGTGGCGGACAGATCGGACCCTTGACTGACATTTTTGACACTTTTGGGGTTACCAGTGACATTACTACAGTAATCAGTGCTATACATATGCACTGTTACTGTAAAAATGACACTGGCAGTGAAGGGGTTAACTTTGAGAGGGAGGGGTTAAGTGTGTCCCTAGGGGCGTGTTTCTTACTGGATGTGGCTTGATGTGCAAGAACAGAGATCAACGGTCCTACAAAGAACCGTATGATCTCCATTCTTACACAGGGAAGAATGACAGGCGGCTTTGTTTACATTAGCCGCTTGCCTTTTTTCCGGTGTAACGGACGATCGCGAGTGCCCGGCATAGACCTACGTCGCTTTGCCTGTGAGGGGCTGACCGCCGCCGTAAATAGTCGGGCGCTGGTCGGCAAGTGCCTAACTAGAAAAAAAAAAAAAAATGGAATGCCTATAGCAGGAATTGGGAGTATACCCCCTGGGACTGCCCCATAGGCATGGCAAAGCTTTTTCCTGCCTAGTGTCCTACTCCTGTAGGGGGCAGCATAACCCAATGGTTAAGAAGATTAATGGTTAAGAAGATTCTGGAGCTGTGTCCGTTAATGAACAAAAGAAACATATGTGCATGCAGGGATGCACGCTTACAAGCACTGGCGCTGAACGGTATATTTAGGCTGGACTCTGGCATGGCTGGATTGCTGAATGGTCTTCAGCTTGTTCCCGCTTTACCTGAGCCTTGACCTGCCAGCCCTTACGACTTGGCTTGCCTCTGACTCTGCTTCTTTTCTGACTGCTTCTGTCTGTACCTCGCTGCCCTGCTGTGTACCGATTCCGGCTTGCGTCCTGTCTCTGCCAGATGTTCCTGTACCTCGCTGCCCCGCTGTTGATGACCTTTTGGCTTGTGTCCTGGATACACTCCCATCTGCCAATCAAGGGTCACTGTGTTCTAGTTCCTGCCTGGTGATGTACGGTCATCTGCTTCCTGCAAACCCCAGCTAGCGCTACCTGCTACAACAAGCCCTCGTCCCACTCTATGCCCTCACACTTCCTGTTATCACTACTAGGGGTGTAGGACAAGAGGTGCAAGAGAAGCCCCCCTCTCCAGCTCAATCTCCACCAGGTGAATATCTTTATTTACATTTAAAAGAAATGCTTGTATGTAGGAGGAAGATCACAGGTTGGCCTTTACTCTTTGACCCATTGGCCAAACTGGATAAGCAATCCCCCCCCCCCTCCTGGTACCAAGTTATACCTTGACCATGAAGCAGTCAAAAGCCACATCTTGTAGCTGTCAAAGGCTCTGGCATTAAAGCAATATTAAACCCAAAACCAAAATTGTAATACTGCTACTTACCAATCATTAGATGGGATGGCTTTTTGCACCCGATCTATTCAGTAAACATAACTTGTATTAGAGTGCCCCCACGCTAGATGAAGCAGCACAGCAGGTACCTTTACACAGCACCATTGATAATTTGAGGGAAGAGGAGTGTTAGATGCAATAGCAGATTTAAACACTGAAGCCAAACTCCAGCTCACGTTTTTAGGAGTTACAGCTACATTTCTTTTCCCTTTTGGGATAAAGGTTTACATAAATAAAAGCTGATCCCTGTAAACACCCCTTGTAAGTGTTGCATGGTATTCCTCCTCTCCCTAACTGCTAAATCTTCAGTAGAGCTTGTTCTTTTGAAATACAGGTTTACTGGCCAGGTGACCAAAAAAAAAAAAAAAAAGAAAACCAACAGCCACCACATCTAAGAATTAAGCTGCAATATAATCAATGTTTGTTTTTGGGTTTACTACTTTAAGACTATGAAATGACTGGGATGTCATTTTGAACCAGCAGGGAAGAGGATACATGCAGCTTGGGCCTTAAAGTTAAGGGTTCCACCAAGCACAGAGGAAGCAATCTAAAGATAAAAAGGTGCCTAAACTTTAGTAGTATTGCAAGTTCATACAATTTGCGAGACCTTACAGGTACACGTTAAATTCATACAAAAAAGGCTTTTTGTAGGCATCAAAATGTATTTATACATTCAGATGAAGGCTCATTTTACAAGGCTCAGGATATCAGATAAAAAAAAAAAAAAAAAAACATCTCCAGTGTGCCCACTTAAGCTTGCCTTTAGTCCCCGTTCACACTGGGGCGACCTGGTTGCCTCACAGGTCGCTGTAGGTCGCCTTCCATAGAGAAGCTGCGGACCCGTTCTAATAGGAGCGACACACTTAGAAAAAGGGTCCGGAGCTTCTTTAGGGCGACCCGGAGCGACCGTCATAGACTTCAATGTTATGAAGTCCGTGCCGGCCGCTCCGAGGTCGCGGCGCGCTGCTCGCACCGCGACCTCGGAGGTCGCCCCAATAAGTCGGATCGCCCCAGTGTGAACGGGGCATTACACAAAAAAAAAATTAGACAAAGCGAAAAGGATAGTTTGTTGCATACAGACCAATCAGTGTGTGCAAAAAAAATTTGAACCAAGCTTTCTGGATTTTCTATACAAAGAAAGGGTTATACTTCAGAAACTGTATGCAGATACAGTGAACATACTGTAGATAACATTTACCAACAAACTGTTTAATTTCTGACACTTCAAAAAGTCCGAGAGAAATGTATTAGCTTTTCAGACAAATAGAAGCTTGTTAAATTATCTTTATAGGCTTACACCTTTAAATATAAAAACCATGTAATTTACTATTTTTCCAAGACACAAGGAATGTCTAGCGTACTTTTGGTGCCTCCTGGTGATCTAAAGTAGGTATGAGCAGCAAAAATGCAGAATTTATTTACTTCTGAATTTGTGACACTTAACCACATTCTTCTAAGTTCATTGTAAAACTCAAAATCACTAATACAATGGGCCTACTTCTCCCACAAGAGTGGAGGAAATTAAATTTAGATTAGTTAAACTGGATGCCAAAAATCTCAGTGATGCTGCATCTTCATGCCCACATCCTCAACTGCAAAGTTCTAACATTTAATGCAACACTAAACGTAAAATATAAAGTATGCATTCTTAAAGAGTTACTAAACCCACAATCATAAAATCAGTGTGTATATGCAATAAATAATGCTGGTTCTCACTGTGGAACCTAAGAGGTTAATCCTCTGCATTGTGTATAAAGGCTGTTTGATCCTGTCTCCTTGGATCCTCTCCTCTTTCCACAGTCCAATATATTTCCTGATCATACAGAGCCTGGGAACAGGCTGTACATGCTCATTTTGTTGTTGTGTATTGCTAGAGTTAGAAGAGTTCATTTAATCAGCACAGGGCCAATCAGCACTGTTCAGATAGAGGGTCTAGGGTTCGTCATTCTGATAGGACAGCTTAGAGCAGAATGAAAACTCCTACAAGCTTCAACCAGACACTGATAGAAGTTACAAGACTGATATACTGCTGATGAGAAAAGGTATTTAGCCGTTCAGATTTTCTAAAATTGCATTTCCATGCTCTGTGGAAGAACAGATAAAGCAAATGCAGGGTCCTGGGTTTAGTAACACTTTAACCTAAAGTATCTTCTTGAGGTTTGGGAGCTCATATGGGACATTACAAGGAGGCAAAAGAAATGTAGTGCAAAAAAAATTGGATTTTTGATTTACCAGTAAAGTCTATTTCTCGGATCTTCATTGACAGACACCACTCCTGGTATTCCTAACAATTGTGACGCCCCAAAGCAGTGTTAAACATGAGGGCGGGGAACAACCAAAAAATTCTCAAGGGTAAACATTAGCCAACCAGGCAACAGGAGCTCAAACCAAACCACTTTGGGGTAGAAAAAAACAAAAGAAAAAAAAAAAAGAAAAAAAAAAAAAGAAAAAAAAAACCCACACCCTCAAAGAGGATCAGGTCCTCTTAAGCCAGCAGCCTGCAAAACCCTGGAAGCATACGCAGATGCCAACACATCGACTTTATAAAACTGTAAGTAACTGAAAGTGTGCACAGACGACCAGGTGGCCGCCTTGCAAACCGGCGTCACTGACGCCTGATGGACTGAAGGCACAGGAGGCACTCAGTGCCCAAGTAAAGTGCGTCTTTACAGGGAAAGGAGGAACCTGACCCTTGATGGCATAGGCCTGAATCACTGATCTATCTAGAAATGGCAGCAGGAGGAAGCGGACCACCCTTTCCGAGGCCCATCCATGAGCACAAAGTCTGACTTCCGTAGCTGCCAGGTACACCCCAATTGCCTGGACCACATCCAAGGCATGCATATTGTCTTCAGATGTTTAGGCCTTGGACACAGGGAAGGAGCACAAGGTCTTCATTCAAATGAAAATCAGACAACCTTTGGGAGGAAAGCCGGACGGGGGGGGGGGAGAACCACCTTATCTCTAAATCACCAAGTAAGGTGGACAGGATAACGATGCCAATTCCGACACCCTGTGCACAGAGGTAATAGCCACTAAAAAAGCCACCTGAGTGTAAGCAAGGAAATCTCCCAAAGATTCTCAAAGGGAGGCTTCTGGAGCACCGAAAGCACCAAATCAAGATCCCAAGGCGGCAACGGAGCGACGGATATACATCTGACGAAAACCTCCGTACGAAAGGACCACTCCCCTTGGTACAACACCTGCCGGCTTATTTAATCCGTCTGCCAATTTTCCACTCTGGAAAATGTGCATGGCGGAAAGACGGAAGACTATCGGTCCAATGATCCAGACAGTCTGATCGCTCCGAATTCCAAGACATTGATTGAGAGTCTGGACTCTTCCAGCATCCAGATGCCCTGAGCATAATGCTTGCTGAGGATGCTCCCTAGCCGCACAGGCCAGCATCTGTGGTGACCACTGTCTAATACAAGGGGAAGAAGGATTTTTCCCAGCCGAAGAGGCGGAGAATGAAGCCACTATATCAGGGACTCCCTCGTTTCGACTCTGCTGGATCGGATAGTCCAGAGATTTCGGAGTCTTGTCCCATTTGGTCAGATTTTCCCTTTGCATGGACCTCGTATGGAACTGTGCACACGTAACCGCCTCGAAGGTAGACACCATCAGGCCCAGCACCCGCATGCATGGCCATCTGTTGGACAGCAGGAGGCAAATTGCAGCCTGTAATTTCTGGAGTTTGTCCAGAGGAAGGAGCACTCTGGGTATTGCAGAGTCCAGAATCAGGCCCAGATAGTCCAGCTTGTTGGAGGGAGCAAGAACAGACTTCTGAAAATTCAGAATCCAGCCAAATGCCCACAGAGTTTGTATTGTGATCAACAGGTTTTCCACGAGAGCAGAGGGAAACTTCGCTAGCAGAAGGAGATCATACAAGTAGCCCAGTACTGTGATCCCCATTGGAATAGCAAAGCTAGCCCGGGGCTAACATTTTTGTGTTTTGTGAAGATCCGAGGAGCAGAGATGAGACCAAAGTGTAACGCCACAAACTGATAATGTTCCTCTCCCAAAGCATAGTGGAGAAAATGCTGATGACTGGCAGATAATGAAATGTGAAGGTAGGCATCCTTGATATCGATAGAGGTGAGGAAATCTCTTCAACACAAGAATGCCACCGTCGTTTGAATGGATTCCATTCTGAACTTCTGTACATGCACAAAGCAGTTGAGCGCCTTGAGGTCCAGGATTGGGTGCACTTTGCCTTCCTTCCTGGGGCCTGAACCGGTTTGAGTAAAAACCCTGAAAATGTTCCGAAGTCGGAACCCGGGACAATCACCCCTTGAAGGCACTGGTCTTGTACTGCCCCAAACAGGCCCTGTAAGCAGTCTGGGGACAAGCGCAAGTTTGAAGGAAAAACCTTGCCTGGGAAAAGAGAAAAACTCCATCTTGTAGTCGGACTAAATGACTTAGTGGACCAACTTGTCTTGCACCCTGAAGTCCACGGGTCCGGAAGTCCACGGGTCCGGAAACCAGCGAAGACCTCCCCCCAACACACGATATGGGTAAGGGCGCAACTTCATGCTGAAGACGACTTGTCCGCGGGTCTGGAGAATCCCGATCTTGGCTTGGAAGATCAGGCTCATTTAGATCTTCCAGAAGAGGCCCTAAAAGGCTTTGAGCCCTTATCAGTCAACCCTTAGGGACAAAAAAAACGTATGAGCTGAGAAGGAAGGCCCACATCTACGACGTTCGTTGCCCTTAGCTCCAAACAGGCGATCTCCTAGGAAAGTAAGATCAGTCAAAGGCCTTTTTTGAAGTCGATCCACAGACCAGCACTTGAGCCAAAAGACATGCCGAAGGACCACCACAAAAACAGAGGAGAGCCATTTGGGTAGATGCATCCAGATAAACTGCAGCCCCTGGGACCAACTGGTCTGCCAGCTCAGCAAAGGCAGGGGGGGGGGGGAGCTGTTCCCCCCTCCAGGTCACGGCGTAAAAGCTTAGCCCACTCGGGTCAGAGTTTGAGACAATAGGGCAATGGTAAATACCTGCCTTATTGCCATGCCAGCCAGAGTGAACATATTGCGGGCCATTGCCTCCGCCTTTCGGTAAGTCGAATCCTTAAAAGCCAGGGACTCTTCCACCGGACTCATGGTTGCCTTGTTCAATCCAGAAAGTGGAGGGTCCACCACTGGCGGAACAGTCCACTTCTTAAGGGACTCATCATAGGGGTAAAGCCTAGAAAATCGCTTAGGGACCTCAAGGGGACGCTTTGGTCATCCCCACTCTTAGCGACAATTTTGTCAAAACAGGAGAGAAAAGGAAACACCTTTGCCACTCTGGATGGCTTGAGAATGCCCAAGGGAACCTGCACCTCCGTCGCAGCTGCATCCTCCATCTTTAAGATCTCACGCACAGATACAATTAGTGCGTCCACCAGCACCTTTTCTTGTGTGTTCCAGACTGGGAGGAATCATCCTCACTATCAGAGGATTCTGGGCGCGTGGTTGCAGACCCAGTAGGGTGACCCACGTCCACGGTATCCAAATCAGATGCGACAGAGGCAGCAGGGGGTGCTTTTTGCTAGTCCGTCGCCCAAAAGCCACCTCCACCTGGAACACAAGGGACTCCAGGACTGCTGTCAGTGCATGGATGGATGGTTGGGACGCAGAGCATCAGAAGGACTCAGGTGGGGAAATGTGCTCCAAAGACTCCATGAGTCACCAGAGGGACCCCAAAAAAGGTGTAAATCATTGCTAAGGGACAATCTCCACCACGCTGGCAGCACCACCCGGTCACCAGGCACAAGCGATCCTCAGAGAGAGGACCCCACCAGATTTAACAACCACAGAAACAGCCACGGGGGAGGGGGGGGAACAGCTACTCCCCATAGTAATGAGGGGCTGTCAGCCAGGAGGAACGCTGTGACTCGGGCTGAGACCCGGTTGAATGCGACCTGGCGAGGAGTTTAACTCGCAGGTCAGCCCCCGTCCAGTGGGGCTATGTCGCGGCTGTCCTAGTGCGGAGCGGAGGTCTGCGCACGTTCGCTGGCCAGACTGGGGTGACCACTGGGTCTAGATTATCCAGCCCATCGCCCGGCAGTTGATTGTAGATCCCACAAAAAAAAAAAAATTGCCAGGACCAAAGATCCCAGCAAGGAACTAGGTCCTTACTCCTGACTAGAGTGGCTATAGCAGAGAGGGAGTATACCCCCCGGGACAGCCCATGAGTATAGCCAGAAATATTTTCTGCATAGTGTCCTACTCCTGGAGGGGGCAGTATAACCCAATGGTTATGAATACTAAGAGCTATGCCTGTCAATGAACGAAAGAAAATGGAATTTTTACACTCAATAGACACAGAGCTCCATTAATCATGAATATAGGGTTATATCGCCTCCTGCACGAGTATGACTAGGCAGAATAAAATAAACTTAGGCTATGCCTATGGGAACTCCTCAGCTGGTATGGATTCAGTTTAGTAGTAAGCAGTTTCAGAAGTATCAAAAGTGTCCGTTAAACTCCGAGAAATGGATTTTACTGCAAAATACAAAAACTGAATTTTTGTAAAATCTTACCGTAAAATTCCTTTCTCTGAGTCCTCCGACAGTCACCGCCACTTCATAATCTTCACTAATGGGGTATTGACCTTTGCTCCGTAGGAGTAGCTAGGCAACAAGATTTGTTAATATAAAAGCTTTTAGCATATCACACCCCTAGGGGGCGGTCCCCTCAGTCAATACCTCCCTGCTTCCTGCATTCTCAACTCAGTTTCAGTAGCATAGCAGTAGAGTACATAAACAAACCCCAAAAGAGGGGCGGCGACTGTCGGAGGACTCAGAGAAAGGAATTTTACGGTAAGATTTTACAAAAATTCCGTTTTCTCTTACGTCCTCCGACAGTCGCCGCCACTTCATAATCTTCACTAATGGGGACGTCCCAGAGCAGTGTAGACATGAGGGGTGGGAAAAACGCAGCCGCGCCTAAAGCAACGCAGTACCCACATCAGAGAAAAGAACCTTACCAAAGTAAGAGAACCAACTGGGCAACAGGAAAACGTGCTCAACAGGAGCAACAACCCAGGAAAGAACAAGTAACCCAGGGGTAAAAATACCCCAACAGCCAAGGACCCAAAACAAGGGACCCTAAGGCACTGCCGCACTAAGAACTTTACGGCCAAAGGAAGCATCTGCCGATGCCTGAACATCCACCTTGTAAAATTTGGAGAAGGTGTGAACGGACGACCAAGTCGCTGCCTTACACACCTGGGCCACAGAGGCCTGATGACAATAGGCCCAAGACGTACTCAGAGACCTGGTAGAGTGCACCTTCACAGGGAAAGGAGGAACCTTCCCCTTCAAAGCATAGGCTTGCACAATGGTCTGTCTGATCCATTTGGCGATGGTCGCAGCCGACGCTGCCATGCCCTTCCGAGGACCCTCTGGAAGGACAAATAGAGAATCCGACTTGCGAAAGGATTTCGTCGATGACAGGTAAACCCTGATCGCCCGAACAACATCCAAGGAATGCAAAGCCACCTCCTTTGGATGCTTAGGCTTCGCGCAAAGCGAAGGCAAGACAATGTCTTCATTGAGGTGAAATTTCCGAGATCCTCTTCGGAAGAAAAGGGTTAGGTCGTAAGACCACCTTATCCAAGTGAATCACCAAGTAGGGAGAGCTGCAGGACAAGGCCGCCAGCTCCGACACCCTGCGAGCCGAAGTGATCGCTACCAAAAAGGCAACCTTCTTGGACAACAGACAACGAGATCTCCCTGATCTTCTCAAAGGGAGCATGCTGTAACACGGACAGAACAAGGTTCAAGTCCCATGGAGGTAAAGGATCCCTCCGAGGAGGGGCCAAGTGTCGCACCCCCTGCACAAAGGTGCTAACCAAAGAATTAGACACCACAGGGCGTTGAAAGAACGGCCAGCGCAGAAATCTGACCCTTAATCGTGGCCAACGCCAAACGCTGGTCCACGCCCGTTTGAAGGAAAGCCAACACTCTCGATACCAAGAGCGAGGGGAATACCCCCTGGACTCACACGGCAAAATACGCCTTCCAAGTACAGTAGTAAATCTTCCCCGAAGAGGCCTTTCTAGCCTTGATCAAAGTGGGAATGACCTCAGGGGAGAGGCCCCTATCCCTCAGGACCTGGCTTTCAACAGCCAGGCCGTCAAAGCCAGTGACTGTAAAGCAGGATGGAATATCGGTCCTTGAGACAGGAGATCTCCTCGAAGAGGTAGACGCCGCGGAGCGTCGACAGCCCGATTCACGAGGTCTGCGTACCAAGACCGGCGAGGCCAGTCTGGCGCCACCAGAATCACCGTGCGCGGTTCCGAGGCCAACCTGCGAAGGAGCCTGGACAGCAGCTGAATCGGTGGAAAGGCATACATCAGACGATACTCATGCCAGGGTGCCACTAATGCGTCTGAGGCGTCTGCCCGAGGATCGCGCGTCCTTGCCACAAACCTTTCCACCTTGTTTAGACGAGACGCGAACAGGTCCACATCTGGGGAACCCCACTTCGCGCACAGCATCTGAAAAACATCAAGGTGAAGGGACCATTCTCCCTGGTCCAGGGTCTGGCGACTCAGATAGTCCGCCTGCCAGTTCTCCACCCCCGGAATGTGAACTGCAGATATCGCCGGGACGTGCGTCTCGGCCCAAGACAGAATGTCAGCTACTTCCCGAGCCGCTCGGGCACTCCTGGTGCCCCCTTGGTGGTTGATGTAGGCCACCGCTGTGGCATTGTCTGTCTGCACCCGAACCGGACGGCCCTGAAGACGGTCCGTCCATCGCAGAAGGCAGAGATTTATTGCTCGCAATTCCAGAATGTTGATCGGAAGGGAGGATTCCTCCACCGACCAAGTTCCCTGGGCGGACAGAACGCCCAGAACACCACCCCAGCCAGACAGGCTGGCATCCCGTGGTGATCACCGTCCACGACAAGGGACGAAAAGACTTGCCCCCCGACACCGCCGGGGACTGGAGCCACCACAAAAGACCCCTTTGGGCGAGGCGGCTCAACGAAATCCACAGATCCAGAGATTGCGGACGCCCGTCCCACTTGGCCAGGATCTCCGCCTGAAGATCCCGTGTGTGAAACTGGGCGAAGGGAATCGCCTTGAACGCCGAGACCATCAATCCCAGACACCTCATACATGTCCGAAGGGACGAGCACTGAGTGTCCCTGAGGGACCTGACCTCGTCCTGAAGTGTCCGGAGCTTGTCTTCCAGCAGGAAGACCTTCGCTTGAACAGAGTCCAGGATCATCCCTAGGTAGGGAAGACGAACCGATGGACACAACGTCGACTTTACCGTCCAACCGAACTCCTGTAGAGTCTGCATCGTGACGGACAGGTCGTTCACCAGGCCCTGACTGGTCGCAGACCGAATCAAGATATCGTCTAGATACCCCAAGACAGAGATGCCCTGGGCTCTCAACAAAGCCAGGACCGGCGCAAGCACCTTGGTGAAAACCCGCGGAGCCGAAGCGAGACCGAAGGGTAACGCCATGAATTGGTAGTGATCCTCCGCAATGGCGAATCGAAGGTACCTCTGGTGACCCTCGAAAATGGGGATGTGAAGGTATGCATCCTTCAAGTCTATGGAGGCCATGAATTCCCCCGGAACCAGGGCAGCCAACACCGAGCGCAGGGATTCCATGCGGAACTTGCGAACCCGCACAAAGCGGTTCAGAGCTTTCAAGTCCAGAATCGGACGTACCTTGCCCTCCTTCCTGGGCACAGTGAACAGATTGGAGTAGAACCCCCGAAATCTGTCCCGATGAGGCACCGGAACCACCACTCCCTGGGCCCGCAGGTCCCGCACCGCCAGGTGCAGATCCAGCAAATGCTCCGGAGACAGCTGAAGATTTGAGGGAAAAAATCTGCTCGCCGGCCGAGAGAGGAACTCAATCTTGTATCCAGATCGAACGATTTCCTGAACCCACCTGTCCCAAACGCGGGCCAGCCAGGGTTGAAGAAAAACGAGCAAACTTCCCCCCACCCCAGAGCCAGATGAGGGCGCCCCTTCAGGCCGAATTGGCATGGGCAGCGGACCCGGACTGGCCGGACTTCTGCTTACCTGCCCACGGCTTCTTCTGGGAGACTTGGCCCTTGAAGGGCTTGCCCTTGTATTGCGACCGAAAGGCACGAAAGGACCCCTGAGAGGGCCTAAACGAGGTATTCTTACCGCGAACAAACTTATTCTTAGAGATTGGGGTAAGAGAGCTCTTACCCCCGGAGATCCCCTTTATCAGCGTATCCAAAGACTCGCCAAAAAGGCGAGATCCCGCATATGGCAAATTAGCTAAAGTCTTGCGAGATGATTGGTCAACCGACCAGCATTTCAGCCAGATCAGGCGACGGTGCAATACCGCCACACTAGAGAGGCGTGCAGCCAAAAGGGACTAAATCCAAGTCCGCATCACACAAATACATGACACCCTGATGAATTTGATCCACCATAGCCAATGTTGTCGGCGGAGCAGAGTCAGCCACCAGGGTGCGCCTGAGCACCTGCGTCCAATCCGCAATAGCCTGGGCTGCCAAAATGGAAGCAAAAATGGGCTTCAGCATAGAACCGGCAACCGTATAAGCATGACGGGCAAGAGACTCCAATCTCCTGTCCGTAGGGTCCCGGAACACCGGGGTATCCTCAGCAGGAATCGCAGTAGATTTATTCAAAATCGCCACCGCATGATCCACCTGAGGCGGGACACACCAACGCTCATCAGCGGCGGGCGTAAATGGATAACGCAGCTTGAACTTACTTGGCACAGTAAATGGCTTCTTTAAATTGTGCCATTGCTCATCAACAGCGCGCTGAAATTCCGCAGGGCAGGGAAAAACCTGCGCTGTTTTGCGCTTCCTTTGTGTCCCATAAGAGGACAGCAAAGCAGGAGGACATGGTTCATCCTGCAAATGCATTGTTTCTTTGATAGAAGCAACCAACTCATCCATGAGTGCAAGCTCTTCTGGCGAGCCAGGGGGAGAATTATCAACCCCTTCTACCTCAGCCTCCCCCTAAGACCCCCCAAGGTCCAGAGATGAGCGAGACCCTGAGAAGGGCACTCCAGCCATAGCAGCCCCATCGCCCTCTGAATCAGAGGAAATAGACAATCTGGGCCGTTTTGCGGATCGATCAGCCATTAGCATTTGCACCTGAGAAGCCAAGTTCGCCACAATAGCAGCCAGATCAGCCCCCTCGGGGGATGCAGCAGCCCCTTGGCCCCCCACCATGGTGGGAGGAAACTTGCAATCCTGAGAATCCATGCCCCAGCAAAAATTGGAAAAAGGAGTACTGTCCCTTTAAGACCGCAGCGAGCGTAGCCCACCGCACACTACTGCATGGATCGACCCCCACAGGGATAAGAACACTGAGCAGGGAAATACGTAAGAAGGAGAAGTAAAAACCTGGAGAGGCCACACAGGCTGCTGCCACCAATCGCTGTCCCAGAGCAAAAGGAAGTGATGTAATGACTGACCGCCCTATAAAGCCTATGTAGGCTACACAAACATGGCCGCTGGCTGAGGCATTGTTTGGGCAATGACAAAATGGTGCCCACATGGGGGTGTACATCAATCGCCATCAAAATGGCGGCGTTTGGCGCCAAAACACCGCGCCCTACTCACTTAGGGCCGGACACCACAAGTTTGCCTCAAAAAAATGGCGGACCGCAATAGCGGCCGCCGCACAGCATGTCTAACCCCAGTCTGCCCACACAGCACACATAGCAAATCGGGCGAGCCCCCCCCCCCCCCCGCAGCCCACAGAAAAGACAGCTATTCCACACAGGAATCTGACAGGGAGCTCAGCACAGATACAGACATGCAGGGTCTCACAGACTGACACCCAAACAGACAGGTCCCCACATAGAAATGTACTTACCAGTCCGGATGGCGTGGGGAGCCTTCTTCCAGCGACCAAACCGCTGTACTGAGGACAGGGAGTGTCGCAGCCAGGACGCAGTGGAACTGCGGTGCGAAACCGCAAATGGCGTCCAGGGAGGTAGCCACCTCACAGGCAGCATCCCTGCAGCGAACAGGGATGGGTCGTTCAATATGCCAGGGAAACCTGACTGAACGCTCGATGGCAGGCTGGGAAGCCCCTGGCCCTGGGATCCAGGGTGGCCAGTCCGAGACCCAGCTCCGCATGATCATCTTCATCCGAAGAACTAAACTAATGCTGAGAAAAATAACAGCTAGTAAAAGAAAGAGAAAAAATACTCAAATAAAATCAAAAAAAGGAGGATAGAAAGCTGAGACTGAGAGCCCCAGCACAGTATCAGCTAGCTACTCCTAAGCTAGGCATTAGAAACTGAGTTGAGAATGCAGGAAGCAGGGAGGTATTGACTGAGGGGACCGCCCCCTAGGGGTGTGATATGCTAAAAGCTTTTATATTAACAAATCTTGTTGCCTAGCTACTCCTACGGAGAAAAGGTCAATACCCCATTAGTGAAGATTATGAAGTGGCGGCGACTGACGGAGGACGTAAGAGAAAATCACATTTTTCTCTTTAGTTCATTGACAGACACAGCGCTCCATTAATCATGACTATAGGGATGCTCAAAAGCAGTGCCAAAAGGAAAAAATTAAAGTAGGGAAAATAACCCAAGGCTAAAACACCGGAGCCCTAACCCGATCACAGGAGCTTAATCAGGACACAGGAGGCCCATCTGAAATAAAAATGTAAAGAAAAACACCCCTCAAGAGGGAACAACCCCTCCTAAACAGCATCCTGCAAAACCTTGCAGTCAAAAGAAGCATCCGCAGATGCCAAAATATCCATTTGGTAGTTGTTGCATGCTTTCACCAAATGCCACAAGTAGCCACCTTGCAAACCTGAGATAAACGCTTGACGATGGAAGGCTCAGGAAGTACCAAGCACCCGAGTAGAATGTGCCGTGACAGGGAAAGGAGGAACCTGACCTTTAATAGAATAGGCCTGAGTCACCATCTGTTTGATCCATTTAGAGATGGTAGCTGAAGCAGTCAGTCCTTTCCTTTTTTTGTGGTTACCCTAGGACAAAGTCTGACCTCCGAAAGGACTCCGTGGCTGCAAGATACACCCGAATCCCTTGAACCACATCCAAGGTATGTAGAGAAAATTCCTTGAGATGAGCCGGGACACAGGGAAGACAACACAATGTTGTCATTCGAATGGAAGTCCAAGACAATCTTGGGTGGGAACGATGAAACCGGGACAAGGATCCACCTCATCTCTATGGACCACAACAGGATAACGCTGCCAACTCAGACACCCTACAGGCCAACACCCTACGGCGGCAAAAGATAAAGTACAGGCAGAACCACATTCTGAACTCCCTGAATGAAAATACGAACTAAAGAGTGCATGGCTAGGGGTCGCTGAAATTAGATTGCACAGGCAAACAAGGCCCTTGATGGTACTCAAAGCCAACTTCTGCCAGATGAGCGCCAATCGACTCCAAGAAATGTACGCTTTCCCCATACGATGGTATATCTGGCTAGACCTCATCACCTTCACCATAGTAGGGATCACTGATCGACAAATCTCCATCCTTCAGTACTTGGCTTGCAACAGCTAAGTCGTCAAAACCAGCGAGGGTAAAGCAGGATAGAATAGAAGCTCAGACCTTGAGACAACTAGCAAAAACAAAATGGAATGGGAGTAACCATTCACAAGGTAATGCGATACCCATGCAGTGTGAAGGGTAAAAAAAACACTTTATTCAAAAATTGAGATTTAATAACATGTCACACATCTGCAAACATAAATCACAAGACATGACATTAACATGATTAAAACAACATCCCAATGACAGTGCAGGTGAATGAATACAGGGGATATGTCACTCACAGCTGTAGAATAAGCAAATATCAAAACTCCCGCTATGCTGTGCTCATTCAGCTGCACTGTCATTGGGATGTTTTTAATCATGTTAAGTCATGTCTTGTGATTTGTGTTTGCAGATGTGTGACATGTTCTTAATTCTCAATTTTTGAATAATCGGATTTTTGTAAGATCTTACCGTAAAATCCTTTTCTCTTAGCTCATTGACAGACGTAGTCTTCTTGATTCACATCAATTGGGTTATGTTGTCTCCGCAGGAGTAGGACTAGGCAGAAAGAAAAAACGTTCTGGCTCCACCCTAGGGGCAGTCCCAGAGGGTATATCCTCCCTCTCTCTGCTACAAGGAATCAGTTCTGTTATAAAGCAGCAACAGAGAATTTAACCCAACCCAACTCAATGATAGAGGGGCGGGTACTATGTCTGTCAATGAGCTAAGAGAAAAGGATTTTACGGTAAGATCTTACAAAATTCAGATTTTCTCTGTCGCTCATTGACAGACGTAGTCTTCTTGATTCACATCAATTGGGACATCCAGAAGCAGTGCCACAAATGAGGGGTGGGATTGACAGAAATCAAAATCCAATCTAGAAGGCCCAACCGGTGCCAACTAGAAGTTTTAAAGGCTCATTATAAACAAAGAATGAGACTCAAATAAAAATTTCCAACGGAAAAAAACCCTTGAGGTAGACCACTGGTCTCCTCAAATTGCGGCCTGCAAAACCTTGCGGCCAAACGAGGCATCCGACGATGCCATTACATCAACTTTATAATGTTTTGTAAAGGTATGCACCAACGACCAGGTAGCCGCCTTGCACACCTGGACCACTGACGCCTGATGGCGAAAGGCCCATGACGCACGTGCCCGAGTGGAGTGCGCCTTAACAGGGAACGGGGGCTCCCGACCCTTAATAGAATAAGCCTGTACCACCGTCTGTCTGATCCATTTGGAAATAGTCGCGGCAGATGCAGGCAACCCCTTTTTGGGTCCATCCGGGATCACAAAAAGTTAATCCGTCTTGCGAAACGAGTGTCGTTTTCAAGTATACCCTGATCGCCCGGACCACATCCAAGGAGTGTAAAGCAAATTCCCGAGGATGACTGGGCTTAGGACACAGGGAAGGTAATACAATTTCTTCATTCAGATGAAATTCTGAAATTTTGGTAGGAAGGATGGATTCGGACGAAGAACCACCTTATCTCTATGAACCACCAGATATGCGGAACGACAAGATAATGCGGCCAGTTCTGACACCCTGCGTGCAGAAGTGATAGCCACCAAGAAGGCCACCTTCTGGGACAACGTAGGTAGAGGAATCTCCCCAATATCTTCAAAGGGAGGTTTCTGAAGAACCGACAATACTAAATTAAGATCCCAGGGTGGTAACGGCGCACGCACTGGCGGAGCCAGATGTCGCACCCCCTGGATGAAATTCCGCACCAAGGAATGAGTAGCCAAAGGCTTCTGAAAGAAGATAGCTAATGCTGAGACCTGACCCTTGATAGTGCTCAAAGCCAGTTTCTGCTCAACCCCTTGTTGCAGAAAAGCTAATATTCGACTAACCGAATAAGATCGTGGGTGGAACCCCAGGGGTTCACACCATGCAATGTAGGACTTCCAGGTGCGATGATAAATCTTTCTGAAAGTCGCTTTCCTTGCTTTAACTAGAGTAGGAATAACTGAAGCGGACAATCCCTTGTCCTTCAGCACCTGGGTCTCAATAGCCAGGCCGTTAAAGCCAGCGATCGTAAAGCAGGATGGAAGATCGGTCCCTGAGACAGTAGATCCTCCCTGAGAGGAAGTCTCCACGGGACGTCCGCCACCAGTCTGACCAAGTCGGCGTACCAAGCTCGGCGAGGCCAGTCCGGAGCTACCAGGATTACTGGAATTCCTTCCTCCTCTATCCTGCGAAGAAGTCTTGGCAGTAACCCAAGAGGAGGGAAGGCATACATTAGCTGGTATTGCCCCCACGGGGCGACCAGTGCGTCTGCGGTCTCTGCTAGAGGATCGCGGGAGCGAGCAACGAATCTCTTGGTGCCCCCCTGGTGATTGACATAAGCCACAGCCGTGGCGTTGTCCGACTGGATGCGAACCGGGCTGCCCTGGAGCTGCTCGGTCCAGTGAATCAGACAAAGTCTGATCGCTCTCAGTTCCAAAACATTTATTGGTAACCTGGATTCTTCCGGGGACCAAAGTCCCTGGACAGATAACTGACCGAGAATTCCTCCCCATCCGGATAGACTGGCATCCGTGGTCACTATCGTCCAATATATTGGCAGAAATGACTTTCCCTGGCTGAGCATCGGAGACCGAAGCCACCAGACCAGAGACTCTCTGGTCTGTTTGCTCAATCTGATCTGATTGTCCAGGGATTCCGGATTCCGATTCCATCTGAGAAGAATCTCTTGCTGAAGAATTCGGGTATGGGACTGGGCAAATGGGACTGCTTCGAAGGAAGCCACCATCAACCCCAGAACCCTCATACAAGTCCGAAGGGAAGACCAGCTGTTGGATAGTAACAACTGGACTGCTGATTGAATCTTTCGGAGTTTCCCTACCGGAAGAAAAACTCTTGTCCTGACTGTGTCTAGAATTAGACCCAGATATTCGAGCCTCTGGGTGGGAACCAGAAATGACTTTTGCTGGTTCACCAGCCACCCGAATTCCTGTAAAGAAATCATAGTAATTTCTATGTTTTGTAGCAAGGTCTGAGGAGACTCTGCATGAAGCAGAAGATGGTCTAGGTAACCAAGGATCGATATGCCTCTTTGGCGCAGAAGTGCCAACATTGGGGCCAACACCTTTGTGAAGACCCGCGGAGCCGTGGCGAGACCGAAAGGTAACGCCACAAACTGATAGTGGTTCTCTTCTACGGAAAAGCGTAGAAACCGCTGATGTCCTGCGAAAATGGGAATGTGAAGATAGGCGTCCTTGATGTCTATGGACGCTAGGACATCCCCTGGATGCAGGAAGGCTGCTACTGTGCGAATGGACTCCATTCTGAATCTTCTTATGTTGACAAAAGAATTGAGTGCTCTTAAGTCCAGAATTGGACGCACTTTGCCCTCTTTCCTAGGTATTGTAAATAGGTTTGAATAAAACCCTTGAAACCGTTCTGTCCAAGGAACGTGGACTACCACTCCTTGTTGTAGTAAATCTGTGACTGCTCTCCGCAGATCTTCTAAACGATCTGAGGATAGTCGGATATTGGAAGGGAAGAATCGCGCCGGTGGGAGAGATCGAAACTCGATCTTGTACCCTGACCTTATGACTTTGCAAACCCATTTGTCCGGGATTCTGGAAAGCCATGGATCCGGGAACCGGCGAAGACGTCCCCCCACCCCAGTTATGGGTGGGGGCGCACCTTCAGGCTTTGGATGGTTTATCTTCAGGTCTGGAGGGGGCGGGCTTTTGCTTGCCCGACCAACGACCCCTGACGCCTCCTGCAGGAGCTTTGGAGGACTTCGTTTTTTCA
Organism: Pelophylax lessonae; assembly: GCF_965119305.1. NCBI lineage: Eukaryota > Metazoa > Chordata > Amphibia > Anura > Ranidae > Pelophylax > Pelophylax lessonae. The sequence goes on along the minus strand of NC_138773.1, from coordinate 113,571,967 downwards.
CCCGCGGGACGAAAAAACCTCTTGTGAGCAGAAAAAGAAGGCCCTCGTCTTTGACGAGTTCCTCTACCTTTAAAATTTTGCGGTAAAAAAGGTGCTCTTTCCACCCGTGAGATCTTTAATGATCTCATCTAAGTTGGCTCCAAATAGACGCTCTCCTGAAAAGGGGATATTAGCCAATGCTTTTTTGGAACCTTGGTCGGCTAACCAACCTTTTAGCCACAGTGTACGCCTGAGAACCACTGCTGAGACTGATGCTCGCGCCAATAATGGAGTGGCGTCTAACGCCGCATCACACACAAACTGTAACCCCTGTATCATTTGTTCCAACAAATCTGATACCGCCTGAGGGACCTCTTCTAAGTCCCGGCGTAACCACTTGGTCCATTCAGTTACAGCCTGCGAAACCAGACCAATAGCTATTATAGGTCTGAAAGCTGATCCAATCAAGGAAAACATGGTGCGAGACATAGCTTCTATCTTGCGATCCACTGGATCTTTAAAAGACGGAGTGTCTTCTAAAGGAATAACCGTGGCTTTATTCAATCTAGCAATTGGTGAATCCACCACAGGTGGTTCTGTCCATTTCTTATAAGGGTTTCCTCAAACGGATAACGCCTGTCAATGCGTTTAGAAATAGTAAAAGTGCGTTTTGGCAGACGCCATTCTTCGATTGGATTGCCAAAACATTTGGGCAATGGAAAAACCTTCGCCACTTTGATGCGTTTTTTAGTCCCAAAAGGGATTTCAGTTTCAGCTATTTCCGATGGAATACCCTGTAACCTTAAGGTCTCTTGAACAGATACAATGAGTGCGTTTACCAACGCTTCCTCTCGGGCTATGGCGGATGCCGAAACATCCTCCTCACTGTCTGAAGAGACAGGACCCGAGACACCAATCCCAGATGAAGTACCTGCAACTGCAGAAATAGGCTCAGAGTCTGAATCCGAGGTTTCAGATAATATGGGGTTAGGCGGGGGTCGCTTTCTTGCGCCCTGTCCCTGACAAGCCACTTCCACCCGGGACACAAAAGTTTCCATAATAGCTGACAATGATTCAATTGTCAATGGGGTGCTGGAGGATCCCGCAGACCCCTCGAGGGGATCCGGAGGAGATACATGAGTGGCAGGGTCCATGTTAATTCAGGACACCTTTGCCAGCAAAACAAAAAAACTTTTTCTTTTTTTTTTTTTTTTGTGTGTCTCCCCCTAGCGCAATAGCGCCCCTCAGAGTACCTGCTTCTCGATCCCACAGAGAGAGAGAGGGACCCCCAAGGCTCACCACCGATGCAGTGCAGTTTCCAACCAACTGCAGTCAGCGTCTGTCTTACACAGACTGGAAGGAGCTGTTTGCTTTTTCCCGGGTAGAAGGACGTGGCTCCGCCCCCTGTGTACGCCTTCCGGCGTTCCCAGCTCTCCACGAGGTAGCTGGGCTCACAAAACATGGCCGCCCCCATAGAAGAGACATAAGACTCCAAAAACATGGCGGCCGGCGTGACCTGAGGACATACATGCATCTGGTCTACGGCAAAATGGCGGCGGACCGCCGAAATCGTTTTCCCAGCACATCCACCTGCATCTCTGCTAAGAGGCGATATATGGATCTACAGGAGATACACTACACATAAGGTAGGATTATACCTCCTATGTCTGCTGTAATGTTACAGTCTGCTGGGTAGAGTGTTAGCTCTTAAACCAAGTCCACTTCCCACAAACACATGCTGTATTACAAGGGGGACTTGTAAGTATCAGATATATACTGACCATATATGGAGGGGCCCATAATACATACTGCCTCATAACGAGGAAAAAAGGGAACGTTTACTCACCATACCGAACCGACAGGCACCCTCTCTTCACAATACCCTCTCCACCGGGGTGGGGGTTTGTGGACCACTCCGGACGCCTCGACTCTCTGGTTCCTGGCGTCCAAGCGAGACTTTTAACTCGCAAGGTCAGTCCCTCCACTGGGACTCCGTCGCGGCCGACCCAGCGCGGAGCTCTGGTCTGCACGCGCTCGTAGGCAGAAACCGGGGTGACCACTGGATCTCAACATCCAGCCCGTCGCCCGGCCCCGCATACTTACTTGAATATGTCGCGGCCGACCAAGCGCAATGCCATGGTCTGCGCGCGCTCGTAGGCCGGCTGGGGTGACCACAAGTGTCGCCCAGATCCGGCATAATTGCTTGAAGATCTCACAGGAAAAAACACTGGAGAAAACTACCTAAAAAAAAAAATATTTTTTCTAAAAAAAAAAATCTTGCCAGGACCAAAAGATCCCAGCAAGGAACTTAGGTCCTTACTCCTGACTAGACAGAAAAAAACTGATTCCTTGTAGCAGAGAGAGGGAGGATATACCCTCTGGGACTGCCCCTAGGGTGGAGCCAGAACGTTTTTTCTTTCTGCCTAGTCCTACTCCTGCGGAGACAACATAACCCAATTGATGTGAATCAAGAAGACTACGTCTGTCAATGAGCGACAGAGAAAAAGTATTTTTTTACCCTTCACACTGCATGGGTATCGCCTTACCTTGTGAATGGTTACTCCCATTCCATTTTGTTTTTGATGGTTCTACTCCCATAGAATCCCCACACCCCTAAAGGACTAACCCCACCAACCAGTTTGACTGGGACCCTTTTTGCACTTGACAACTAGTCCTCTCTAAGATAGACCCAGAGGGAAGTTTACAGCCCCCAGAATAACCAGAAAACCTTTGCCCTCGATCCTTCGCAGGAACAGCGGAAACAGCTTGAGAACAGGAAGGTATTGGCCCACAGTGGCACTGGGACGACTGTGGCATCTACCAGAGGAACCCGCAACCTTGCCATGGACTGACCCTGGTGAAAAGGCAGCGTACAGGCCTGTGCTATTGCAACTGTCTTGAAGGTGGACACCACCAGACCCAGAACCTGTATGCAAGACAGGAGAGAAGACTGTCTGCGTGACAGCAGCTGGTGAATGACAGCCTGTGGTTTGCGAAGTTCGACCCACCCTGGTCAGCATCAAATCCAGAGTCAGACCCAGGTGATTACATTTCCTGCACAGGGATAGGGGGAGACCTTGGGTAGTTTGGACATCACTTGAACCTTTGCAGGAATTATACCTGCACAAGGAGACTGTAGGCCTTAAAACCCTGAAACAAATGAACTCTGCCCCCTTCTTTGGTAATCCCGATGAACACGAAGGAGGTCTATGAGTCTGGAAACTAACGAAGACGTCTGCCCACCGCAGTTATGGGCGAGGGCAGACCTTCATGATGAAGGGGTCTTGTCAGCGGGTGTGAAGAAGCCAGCTCTAGGCTTACATGACCAAGGTTGCTTGGAACCTCCCGGGGAAGACTTAAAAGATTTATTTCCCTTATCTTCAGTCTCCTGGAAGCACAACATTTTTTATGGGCCGAGGAGGATTGCCCACATTTGCGATGAGGCGCCTTTCCTTTCCTAAACTGTGGCAGGAAGGTACTCTTCTTCCTCCCCCCTCCCTGAGACCCATGATGTCATCCAGAGTAGCCCCAAACAGGCGATCGCCTTGAAAAGGCAGATCGATGAGAGCTTTCTTGGAGGATGGTCTGCAGACCAATTCTTAAGCCACAACACACGCCTAACCCCTACTGCTGAAAAAGCTCGGACAGCACGGGAGCCCCATTCAATGCATCACAAATAAACTGCAGCCCTTGGACCAACCGGTCTGCCAGATCAACGTAAGCAGAGGGAACCAGCTTGTTCCCAAGATCCTGGCGAAAACGTTGGCCCATTCAGTTAGGGTCTAAAACACCAGGTCAGAGGCCAGAACCGGTCACAATGTCAAACATGCCATAGCAAACACACTGTGTGCCATCAACTCCGCTTTTCTATCAGCCGGGTCTTTAAAAGGATGGGGAATCCTATAATGGACTGGTCCACTATTTTAAAAGAGATTCCTCGAAAGGGTAACACTAAAATGTTTAGGGACCACAAAGGGTTTGCTTTGGTTGCCCCCACTCCCCATTGAGGGGATTAGTTGGGGAGATGTGACCCTGAGGCTTCATAGGGAGACCCTGCAGCAGCAAAAGTTTTTGCACCGCTACGGACCCCCTCACACAGGGCACTTGCTAGCAGAGAAAGGCCCCAAGCCTAGGCGCGGCTTCGGCCGTCTCCAGCAGACTACACAAACATGGCCGCTGCCGAACGCTGCTGCAGACTGTCTGAGAGGCACCCAGGAGTCTGCACTGCGCCCTCTGCACTGGGACCCCAACCAGACCCCAGGTACTACACTATATACTGCCAAGGCAGGGCATACATTACCACATGAGCCTCAGAGGGGGGGGGTGGGGGGGGAAGCCTAGCTTAACTAAGTGGTTAGGATGAGAGGAGCGAACCTGCAGGCAGGTCCGACCATCCCGGGAGAGTACCCGAATCCACCCCACTCCACACAAAGAAGGAGAGGGGGGGAATGTACTTTCCTATCCATGGATGCGGGTACCATTCTAAACAGAACCTCTCACCACCGAAGTGGGAGGCTGTTAGCCAGGGAAACCCTGCGCCTCAGACCAGCCTCTGTCCGTTTAGGCTGTGTCGCGGTAGGTCAGCCCAGCAAGAGGGAGATCATATATATGCTTAGAAACTGTGCTGATAAAGCGTCTGGTTGCAATGTTTCCACCTTCCCCGGATGGGGCGGTTCCCCATCTTTTGCCGATTATGGTCATTCCAGGAGAAAAACTAGTAGCATCTGAGGAAGAGATATCTATTAAGAAAAAAAATTACTATCCACCAGCTGGAACATGGCTGTAAACCCTGGGATTAAGCACTAACCTTTTGAATTGTGGTAAGTGCATTGGTTTGTCACTTGTGGTGAAACACTGGGCAACGAGGAGAGGAAGACTGATCGGAGCACAGATTTTCTCCAGCTGACCAGTGTAAGAGGGCAATTCTTTTTCCAGGTGACCATCAGTTTTACAGGGGCCATGCCTTCACCCACCGACGATTGGTGATGAGTGGTTAAGAATGTCCCACTTATGTTAGTGGTCAGTTGGAGTAAAAAATTCTTAGAGGGGCATTTTAAGGCATTGTCCACACATTTTAAAACCTTACCAGCTGGACAATCCTCGGATTGCAGAACTCCCAAACTAAAATAAATCACAGTACATCTAGTGGGTGAAAGCCAAAACTATACAAATTCTTGCTCCAATGGGATTTTCACAACTACTTCCAACGACCCTTCATTCCTAGCCAATTAGTCAAGATTAAAATTACACCAAGATTTAGAAAGTGGATGGTGCCCTTTAATTCATGTATTTTTATGCTACTATTGTAGGCAGATGTTTCTGGAATTCTCAGTTAGAATAAACCCGGGTCACCAGGCTTGGAACTAACAGGATATTGGAGGTTGCATAGGAGAGCGCTAAAGCAAATGGTTAAATATGCCTATATAGGTCTGACTGTTGAAAGTGCAGTAGCAGGAAAAAAGGTGTTAAGAGTAGTTTTTCAAAAAAGGTGTTTAACAAAAGTGTAGTTTTACTGAAAATTGCTTTAGGATACACAGAAGAGATCTAAAGCAAATATTTAAAATACGCCTACATGTGTGACTGTTGGACTTGTGGAAACCGAAAACTTACATTTTTTTTCCAATTTCTTTAGGACTATTTTGTAAAATATAGGTACCTAGTGGAGTTGGCAAGGGGTTAACATTATCCTCCTGTTTTCAAAACAAATGTCATGCAGTGCGAAAACCAGTTTGGTTTATAATATTGGCCTAGTTTAGCTATTCCCAGATAGTGTATTAGCATACCAGCCTAGATGTGTCATATGAAGTTCTACTTAAAAGAAAAAAAAAAAAAAAACAATGCATGTAGCATATGCAAGGGGGCGGGGGGGTACATCAATTATATCTCAACTGCAAGCACAAACAGCAGCTATGCACTGTGGCCTCTAAACCAAATTAAAAAAAAAAAAAAATTCAGAACGTTTAGTATATAAAAATACATTTTCATGTTATGTCCTAAAATTATACACTTTAATATCTGTGGTTTCTGTTCTTGCAGCAATTCACTATTCCATTTCTATACACCTCTTCGATACTCTTACATAAACCAACAAGACACAGCAGTCATGCTATATTACATTAGTAATGTCAGGTCATAATCAGGCTAATAAAAGCACCACTTTGATAAACATTATTGTAAAAGTTCCTCTGCCACATTGCTTTGCTGTCATGCAGGTCTCAGTAAAACCCAACAAATCTAGAAACCACTATTAAAATTAAACCAGTAGTAAACCATACTAGCATTTTGTCTTTTTAAAATGGGTCCCCGCAGGTTTGTGCCATTGCATGACATGAAGCACCGCATACTCGCACGTTTTGACTGACATACTTAGTTCCTGTGTAAAGCATCTGATGTGCGGTAAGCTAGTTTTATATATCCGGGTGCTAACACATGGAACAGTTCAACAATATCCCCTGCCAAAAAAGGACAGTTGCTGTCCATCTGGCGTATCTAAATCATAAGCATATCAGGAAGTCAAATAGCTGCAAATTTAGCTTTCCATCCAAGATTATGATTGCACCGGCATACATCTGTGAAAAAATATCACAAGTCATTGGAGCAAATAACCCCAAGTACAGTTCACATGTTCAAAGTGGTTCTAAAGTCAGAATGTTTATCTTAATTCTATGCATCAATATACAAAGAAACCTTGTGTGCATAAGCCCCCCTAATGCTTACCTTAGCCCCATCTCGATCCAGCGATGCTGCACAAGTGACGGGGCTGTCCAGGACTCTCCCTCCTGATTGGCTAGGAAACAGCAGCGGGCACCATTGCTTGCCTCCTGCTGTGGTCAACCCCAGTTAGCCCATCAGGAGAGGGGGGGGGGGAAATTAACAGCAGCTCCATGTCTAAATGGATACATGGAGCTGTAGCTCGACTTGGGTGCCCCATAGCAAGCGGCTTGCTGTATGGAGGCACTCAACAGGAGGGGGGGGCCAAAAGCTCCAGCCAGGGACCCGAGGAGAATCTGGGCTGCCCTGCACAAAACCACTGCACAGGAGGAGGAGAGGAGGCAAGTATAACAGGTTTGTTATTTTAACTAAAGGAAAAAAAAAAAAACACGCATGATTTAAAATCACTTTAAGGTTGTCACAAGAAAAAGTAGAATTTGCTAGCTCAACCTGGGACCTAAACAAGGACTGAGCATAAGTGAAGTCCCTAAATGCAGAGATATTTTATCACCAGAGTGAGAGGATGTCTATTAAAGCAAAGTACTGGAGAGCCCAGAGATGCTAGGGCCAGAAATCCTACAAAACAACTATCCAGGAGGGGGGGGGGGGGGGGCTTCCAAGAAAACACACCATCTTACATGATCAAAAAAAAAAAAAAGCCATGATAGCATAAGCTTTCCAGAAAGGAACATACCAAAGATTCCTGAAGCAATGTGTGTGACGCACATTGTGTCAGACCCCTGCACTTCGCACCAACTCAAGAAAGAACTGGTCGACCTCACACCACACTGTCACCGATACGCAACACTCAGCCTCACCATGCACAAAGATTCTCCAGCTCGCAGGACCACAAGCTAAGTACCAACAAAGGCGATCGTCACTGGGTTAAGTTAACTAAGCAATTAAAGCTTTAAAATACCACCGACCTAACTTTCACAAGTTAAGCAATACCAACAACATTTAAAAAAAAAAAAAAAACATCTAAAAACACACTGTCACCACAGACCGTTTTATTCAGAGATTTAAACTACAGTAGCACTCTTTGAGGCAGGGATTCTTTTAGTTAATATTACGGCAACAGAGACAGTTTAACAGTTAAAAATCCGAATTATGAAAATTTAAAAAATAGTGCAAATATATTTACAGAAAAGGGTGTTTGAGACAATACTGGAGTTGAAAATGAAGAATACTTCAGACGTCAATCAATGAGCAAGGTGACATATTGGCTTTAATAACTTGACCGAGGTTTCTTGGTTTGATGGTAAATGGGAGCTCTCAAAATGTGGTTGCATTCCACTTTTTTTCGCATCAAGGGGTGTGCTGGCAGACAGTCTAAGCGGTGGTTGCTGGATGTCATTATGTTTATGACCAATTCCCAGATACAGTTTTCTATAGGTATTAAAATCTCGAAATGCCTATAGGTTACAGTCTTCCAACATGCATATACTTGTCCAACGTGAAATTCAATTTGGAAGGAATATAAAATGACAGCTTTCAGATATCTATTTTACCTAGGAGGCTAAGAGGTTCCATTGGTTCTCCATATGGTCCGACATAGGGGTGTTTGGACTTGAAATGTTACAAAATTAACTGAGGAAAGTAGACATGTCCTTACTATGGCTGTGCTGTTATTACATGAGTTATGGCATATACTGAAGGTTTAGAGCCTTTGCCAATAACCAGTTAATCAGGAATGTGTATTGGCCATTTTCCCCTAGCTGAGCTATTTATGATAGGGTATATGTTACAACTAGAGGTACTTAGGCCTGTTAAGTGGCATGTTTATTAGAGTTTCAATACCGAAACGTGGATTTGGGTAATAGGCACATAAAAACTGGTGACAGGGATGAATCCTACTTTTTCCAGCCATTGTTAAATAGTTACATATGCATACCAACTACAACCCCAATTCCCAAAAGCTGGAACGCAGTGTAAAATCTACATAAAAACAGAATGCAATGATTTGCAAAGCTCAAACCCATATTCTATTAATAGAAGACCGAAAAAATATCAAAATGTTTAAAACTTAGAAAATGTACCATTAAGGAAAATAAAAAACGTCAGTTGGGAAAGGGCCATGTTTACAAGTGTAGCACACCCTCCTAACGCTCTGTAAACGTTTGGAAACAGACCAGTAGCTGGAGTTTTGGGAGAGGAATGTTGTTCCATTTTTGCTGCTCAACAGTCCTGGATCGTCTGTCGTATTTTTGTCGTTTCAAATTGCAACAAATTTTCAGTTGGTGAAAGGTCTGGATTGCAGGCAGGCCAGCTAAGCACCCAGACTCATACTACAAAAGCCATGCTGTTATAAATGTAGTAATTGGTTAAGCATTTTCCTGCTGAAATATACAAGGCCTTCGTACAAAAAGCCATTTGGATGGGAGCATATGCT
>NC_138773.1:112048164-112167685 GCF_965119305.1 Pelophylax lessonae | reverse complement strand
ACATTTGCTGCACAAAATATGGCTAGAACCTTGATAGGTTTAAATAGAAATTATGTTTTGAATAAGATTATGGTTAAGAATTGCAGATATGAAGGTACTTGGGATGCCAACTGGGAAGGTTCCTTTGTTATTCTTAAGTTAATTGGAACTATAGGTAATTTTTGTTCATAGAATGGGTAAACAATGCAAAAAGGTCTAGGAGTCTAGAATGGTCCATATTGATCAATTAACTTTCCTTAACCACTTAAGCCCCGGGAGATTTTACCCCCTTCCTGACCAGGCCCTATTTTGCGATTCGGCACTGCGTGACTTTAACGGACAATTACGCGGTCGTGCGACGCTGTACCTAAACAAATTTGACGTCCTTTTTTTTCCCACAAACAGAGCTTTCTTTTTGTGGCATTTGACCACCTGTACAATTTTTTTGATCATGCGCTATAAATAAAAAAAACGCGTAAATTTTGAAAAAAAATAATATTTTTCACATTTTTTTTATATGAAATTCCCCAAAAAAAAATATAAAAATCAAATTTAACATTTTTGGCCAATTTGTTTTCTGCTACATATGTTTGGTAAAAAAAAAAAAAAAATTGCAAAAAGCGTATTTTGATTGGTTTGCGCAAAAGTTATTGCGTATACTAACTACGGGAAATATTTTTGTCATTTCTGTTGTTTTTTTTTTTTTAACGAGTAAAGGCGGCGATCTGCGATTTTTCTTGCGGGACTGCGACATTGCGGTGGACAGATCGGACCCTTGACTGACATTTTTGACACTTTTGGGGGTACCAGTGACATTACTACAGTAATCAGTGCTATACATATGCACTGTTACTGTAAAAAATGACACTGGCAGGGAAGGGGTTAACTTTATTAGAGAAGGAGGGGTTAAGTGTGTCCCTAGGGGCATGTTTCTAACTGTGCGGGGATGTGGCTGTGTGTGTGTGACAGTAGAGATCAACGGTCCTACATAGCAGGACCGTTTGATCTCTGCTGTTACACAAGGGTGAATGACAGGCGGCTGTGTTTACATTAGCTGCCTGCCTTTCTCCCTCTGTAACTGATGATCGCGAGTGACCGTCGGACATCGGGTCCGCCGGTCACTCGCGGAGGTGTCCGTGAACGAGCGGGGGCGGGAGCTCGCCCCCTATTGGCTCGCAGGCTAGTGACGTACCGGTACGTCACTTTGCCTGCACGGGGCTGACCGCCGCAGTATATGTACTTGCGGCGGTCGGCAAGTGGTTAAGAAAAACATATACATTTTTTTTTTATAAGAATTTGATACTTGTTTTAATTTTCTCTCCTAGCTATATCTTTCGTTTCTAAGTTTAAAGAAAATTGTTTTATTTTATTCTGGATTTTTGAAATCTACTATGACCATAAGACAAGCACAACTAAACCTCTATTTGTTACTATTTTTTTTGTTTTTGCTTTCATCATTACTTCCTTTCTAATTGTTATCAAGGACTATCATTTTTTGGATGGACTTCAACATTTTCCTCATATGGACTTGCTTCATAAGAGACATTCTGATCGTTCAATCAGAATGAGAAGGGGAGTTGGGATGCGATTCTCATATATTAATTTTTTTCTGAATTGTCTGATATAGGAGAATATGAGTGTTTAGAGCTTGAAATATTTTACACATTGTGTTGCTTATTCAAATAGAATGGATTATACAGTTATAGGAATATTATGTGTAAAATCTGCTGCATTTATCTTGATGGTAGTGACAAGATCGAAGAAAACATAAGTGACTCCGTGTTGACATTGAAATTTGATACTTTCTACTACACAACCTTTGTTAGACTAGATCCTTGGAAGATTGATATCACAAGCAACAGCTAATAATAATACTAGTTTAGTTTACATTATAGTTGTTACATCTAGGTTTCCTAATTATTTTACAGAAACACATTATGATAAACTTGTAAACATAGAATTTATTTTATTTTACTAATTTTGTTAAAACACACACAACTTGGGAAAGTTAGATGGATGGGTTGCTATAACAAGGATGTACAAGACTTGTACATTTGAAGCATTATTACCAATTAGAGGATAGATTTTTATCTTTTTTTTTTTTTTTTTTTTTTAAAAAGAATAGATTTAGGAATTTTACATGACGTATGGATATATACTTCTATTGAAGAAAATGCTAATTATATTTAGATGAAAAAATTCTTTAATTGTTTGGTGTGAAAGATAACGCATAAAGGCTTAATCATTTAGTTAAAGAAATTTCCTGGGATGGAAGAGATGTTTTATTAATTTAGATTATGGAGTAATATAATTTTACATACCAAAGATATTTACTTCTTCCTTACAATGAAATAGGAAAGTAGTTATATATGGTCAAAGATGTAAGAGCTTTACAAAAAGTTAAACACATTTATGAAATTGAAGGAATACAATCTTTGATGATATTACATCATTTGAAGAACTAACTAAAATTAATAATATAATTTATATTCTCTTGATGGAATGAAACAGTTACATTTTTCACAGAAAAACTCCTGGTTTTGGAGAAGTGCTTATGTGCATTATCTGACATATCCAAATGTATTATTGTTTATGGTATTGTTTGTTATAATTTGTTTGTATTGTAGAAAAAAAAGATGATCAGAGACATTTCCAATTTAAGATTAATGCACTTTTAATAGTTGATTATAATGCACTGTGGGGGAATTGTTAGAGATTTAGAGTTTATTTTAAAATATAAAAGTCTCTGATGAATGTTATAATGCAATATGTTATTTTTTTTTTAAATCAGAAAACTATATGTTAGTTTTTAAAGGCTACTCTTCATTATGTCTTTGTGAAGGACAGATGCGTCATTTTGCTATGTATGTATTTTCTATTCTGAGTTTCTATGTCAGTATGTTGGATGAAGTTGTGTCTTAACTAGAGACTGAAACCATATAAGCAAAAGTGGGTGTTCCTTTTATATTTAGAATTACTACCTTCTTGGGACACACTTTTTGCTGACATAGTCTTTACATACAGTATAAGAATACACTATGTTAGACGTTCTAGAGGGAGAGATAAGAAAAGAACATCCTACACTCTGAAGACATGTAACACTTCTCCCTCTACTTTTGATGCATTTCCGTTTTGTTCTGTTTCATATGTTTTGCTTTAAGAAAATAAACAACTTTCCTGAAGAATCATTCATGACAGCTGAGAAGTCCATTTTGAACAATACCCTTTCTATGGGCCCCTCCACCTTAGAACCACAAGGCCTACTGGCCTGCATGCTTGCTTATGACTGGCGAAAGGGGGACCCATCTGACCACTGCAGCTGATCTCAGGGAAAAAACTAGGAGTAAATTTTGCGTTAAAGCTATTGGATCCTGGGAGATCTTTAAACTGCCTGAGACGTGTTTCTTCAAGGCGGACACAGCCATTTCTCAAGTGAACTATCATAGTGGAGGATAATGGAAAAATATACCTGAACCATTTTAGCAATGCATCACATCACACAGTATACAGTGGGTACGGAAAGTATTCAGACCCCCTTAAATTTTTCACTCTTTGTTATATTGCAGCCATTTGCTAAAATCATTTAATTTCATTCTTCTTCCTCATGAATGTACACATAGCACCCCATACTGACAGAAAAACACAGAATTGTTGACATTGTTGCAGATTTATTAAAAAAGAAAAACTGAAATATCACATGGTCCTAAGTATTCAGACCCTTTGCTGTGACACTCATATATTTAACTCAGGTGCTTTCCATTTCTTCTGATCATCCTTGAGATGGTTCTACACCTTCATTTGAGTCCAGCTGTGTTTGATTATACTGATTGGACTTGATTAGGAAAGCCACACACCTGTCTATATAAGACCTTCCAGATCACAATGCATGTCAGAGCAAACGAGAATCATGAGGTCAAAGGAACTGCCTGAAGAGCTCAGAGACAGAATTGTGGCAAGGCACAGATCTGGCCAAGGTTACAAAAAGATTTCTGCTGCACTTAAGGTTCCTAAGAGCACAGTGGCCTCCATAATCCTCAAATGGAAGACGTTTGGGACGACCAGAACCCTTCCTAGAGCTGGCCGTCCGGCCAAACTGAGCTATCGGGGGAGAAGAGCCTTGGTGAGGGAGGTAAAGAAGAACCCAAAGATCACTGTGGCTGAGCTCCAGAGATGCAGTCAGGAGATGGGAGAAAGTTGTAGAAAGTCAACCATCACTGCAAGCCCTCCACCAGTCGGGGCTTTATGGCAGAGTGGCCCGACGGAAGCCTCTCCTCAGTGTAAGACACATGAAAGCCCGCATGGAGTTTGCTAAAAAACACCTGAAGGACTCCAAGATGGTGAGAAATAAGATTCTCTGGTCTGATGAGACCAAAATAGAACTTTTTGGCCTTAATTCTAAGCGGTATGTGTGGAGAAAACCAGGCACTGCTCATCACCTGTCCAATACAGTCCCAACAGTGAAGCATGGTGGTGGCAGCATCATGCTGGGGGGTGTTTTTCAGCTGCAGGGACAGGACGACTGGTTGCAATCGAGGGAAAGATGAATGCGGCCAAGTACAGGGATATCCTGGACAAAAACTTTCTCCAGAGTGCTCTGGACCTCAGACTGGGCGAAGGTTTACCTTCCAACAAGACAATGACCCTAAGCAATGAAGAATCCAAAAAAGTAGACCGCACTCAGGAAAAGTAAGATGAAAACAATCAAAACTCCTTTATTCTTCTTCAGTGCCTGGTTATGAGTAAGCGATCTAATTCGTGAAACGCGTTAACCCGGCACGTCTGTTATGTGCATTGTACTGTCTGTCTGCTGCACCGAAGAAGAATAAAGGAGTTTTGATTGTTTTCATCTTACTTTTCCTGAGTGCGGTCTACTTTTTTGGATTCTTCATTGCTTGGACGGCGGATCTGACCAGCACCACCCATTGAACTGACACCTGAGCGGCTCTGCTCTTTGTTGTTAAATGACCCTAAGCACACAGCTAAACTAACGAAGGAGTGGCTTCACAACAACTCCGTGACTTTTCTTGAATGGCCCAGCCAGAGCCCTGACTTAAACCCAATTGAGCATCTCTGGAGAGACCTAAAAATGGCTGTCCACCAACGTTTACCATCCAACCTGACAGAACTGGAGAGGATCTGCAAGGAGGAATGGCAGAGGGTCCCCAAATCCAAGTGTGAAAGACTTGTTGCATCTTTCCCAAAAAGACTCCTGGCTGTTTTAGATCAAAAGGGGGCTTCTACTAAATACTGAGCAAAGGGTCTGAATACTTAGGACCATGTGATATTTCAGTTTTTCTTTTTTAATAAATCTGCAACAATGTCAACAATTCTGTGTTTTTCTGTCAGTATGGGGTGCTATGTGTACATTCATGAGGAAGAAGAATGAACTTAAATGATTTTAACAAATGGCTGCAATATAACAAAGAGTGAAAAATTTAAGGGGGTCTGAATACTTTCCGTACCCACTGTATGTTGATTGTGGTGCATTGTGTACTGTATTTAAATTTTAATAATTTACAACCAAACAAACTGCACAAAGTATTATGTGCAGCACTAATGCACCATAAAAACATGTTCTGTGCAATTCATTGAGGGACCTGGGATTCAGAGACTATCGGGATATACTTCTGCCCACTGGAGGATTTTGACACTAGCAGACCCAAAGAAAGTGCTCAGCATTGTATAATTCCCCCACCAGCTTTTTGCCCTTGGAGGAAGGATGTCTTTTCTCTCCAGAGAAGAGCTTAATGGATTCTACTAGCCACCTCCAAAAGATTATTTTTTTGAATCAAGATTTTTCTACGTGCTGCATGAGCTGACCTCTATGTACCTTTTTGGATCGGCATATCCTTAGCAATAGCTTTGGCTGCCATACCTGAATGATTTCAGGAATTGCCTGAAATGTGGCCTTTGGACAATGGGCCCTGCACTAGTGTGCTTTTCAGGCCCTTGTGTGCTGCATTTGTTAGCCATGGAGTGCTTTCCAGGTTTTGCTATGGCACAGGCTCAGGTGTAACCTGGTTTCTGATAGCTCAATTTGCAAGTAGGCTGTGTAGACAGTGCGCCGGGCGCTAGTGCATTTATGAGAACTATTGAAAACCATTGAAAAACATTTTATACCTATTTTAGTTTAGTGTTTTTTTTTATGGAAAGGGTTAAAACACTAAGGGACAGAGTACTGCATCACTAGGTGGAGTGTTGTGCATGTTGTGCATGTTTTGCATTCTTGTTCCTACCATTTAGTGCGAGGTTGTACCTTTCCGCTACTGCTTCTAAACTCAAGAGATACATGGTTTCACCTTGGTTAGTCCTTGCTGCTGCCTACAGTGATCAGATCACCTCCAGCAGGTTGATCCTCTTCTGCTTCCAGCAGAATGCCCAAGGACTTTGCTGGGATTTTAGGTAAAGTTGTCCCTGCTTTACAGCAAAACATGTCAAAGCCCTAACACACAGGAAGTAATCCAGCTGTACTGAGCCACTCCAGTTCACAATCCATTAACAGTTCTGGGGTGGCCAACAGTGCCCCTCTCATGGGTCTGACACGAACAGCATTGAAAAGTGTCCCCTGCTTGAGTTCCTACATTCCTTAGCCCCCTCAGTTTTAACCTGGGAGGATTTTACCACAGTTCTGCAGGATTTCATGGGCTACATTGCAACTTTGATTGCTGATCGATTTCAAAGACCATAAGCATGCCTCAACAAAGGACATGTCTTCAGGGCTGCCTTGAACACTCATCAAGCATCTCCCTTTCTTGTCTAGATGTAGTGTGTGCTGTTTGTGTCTACCTTGCAGCCACTACTTCCAGAAAAAAAGACTGTCATGCCAGTGTAATGTTGCGGTACCTCTGGTACCCTTGTCTCCATATTTCTCCTCTCCTAATTGCGTCCCATCTTGTGTAACAAAGGACGCATATACCTTTAAGACCGGATGACATCATTGCCGAGCGCCGCTATGAGCGGCTATTTCAATCGCCGGTTTGCTCTCACTCATCGCTCGTTCAAACCCACATGTTCATCGCACCTACGCCTGAGAAGTCGGAGCTGCTGACATACCTCCCTTGCTGAACTGAAGCCGGAAACCTCGCTGGTGATCCGTATCTCGCTACAGGATCACCCCTCTCCAATGGACACTGTTATTCCTAAACCTATCTAAGTGATAAGTACCCCGCAGGGGATTCTTGCTACCAATCTCCTATTGTCATCTACTGCAATTACCAAGACTATCTGTATCTATCTATTCACTATCATCTGCATAGACTGTTAGCTCTTGGGACTACCTTCAACTATCCTTGCACTAGGTTACTCTGTCTAAGTATACTCCATCTGTGTCCTCTTACCATCTGCACTATACTTGACATCAGAACCTATCTGCTTTACCATCACCTGCAACTCTCCTAATACTACTTCTAGTGCTCACCATACAATAGTCTGTCTCTCATCTATATATCCTCATATACTCTATCCCTCCATTAAACATCTATTAATATATATATATATAGTATATAACAGGCTGTACACGGTGATGAAGTCCTGAGAGTTGGATATGTTGTTCAACAGATTCTCTACAAGGCTACTGAGTGTAATAATTCTGCAGCTGTAAATCCATCCACAAACAAAAACGCATGAACGTTACAGATTGAACGAGCCTTTAA
This sequence comes from Pelophylax lessonae, assembly GCF_965119305.1. Classification (NCBI taxonomy): domain Eukaryota; kingdom Metazoa; phylum Chordata; class Amphibia; order Anura; family Ranidae; genus Pelophylax; species Pelophylax lessonae. The sequence goes on along the minus strand of NC_138773.1, from coordinate 112,160,054 downwards.
AAAAAATATGGATTCAGCAGAATTATCCACTCATGTACTACAATTAAAACAGCAAGTAGATGCATTGATCCTTGCGCTTACAGAGGTACAAAATGAAAATCAGACCTTGAGACAGCAGCTTGGCCGTCTCACACAGCCTCCTGCTGCTCAGCCCCGTGAGCCTAAGATAAACCCTCCTATAGTGTTTTCTGGTGATCGGAGCAAATTCCGTGAATTTAAAAACGCATGTCGATTGTTTTTTTTGTTAAAACCTCTAACCTACACCACTGACCAAATTAAGGTTTGTACCATCATCTCCTATTTAACGGGTGAACCCCGGGCCTGGGCAGATGCTCTCTTAGAAAAGGATGATCCACTCCTTAATTCTTATCCCTTATTTCTAGCACAACTTGCTACTTTATATGAAGACCCCAACAAGCAGAGTACCGCTGACACCCAATTACGGGACTTAAAACAAGGAAGGAGACCTGTTGAAGATTTCGTGGCGAATTTTAAAAGATGGTCCCCTGATTCAGGGTGGAACGACACATCTTTGCGAACGCAGTTTAGACTCGGCCTATCTGAGGCCGTTAAAGACGAGCTCGCCCGAGCGGATTTACCTGGCACTCTAGAGGGACTGATCCAGACCAGTGTCAATATTGACAGACGACTACGAGAAAGAAAGGCTGAGAAGATGGGCTCACCATTTTCCAGTCCTTCTCGGATGTTGCCTGCTGACCCTACTCCTATGGAAGTAGGAATGATACGTCCACCTCTGACCCTTTCTGAACGTGCCAGGAGGAAAACCGAACATCTTTGCATGTACTGCGCATCCCCGAATCATTTGGTAAACGACTGTCCTCTTGTCCGCAGAAAAGAGGGTGAGTGTTCAAATGTCTTGCTAGGGGGACTCACAACTTCCTTTTCTAATCCTTATCTTTTTGTTCAATTAACATTGCAGTGGGACCAAACTAGGATCACCACCAAGGCTATGATTGACACAGGATCTTGTGGAAACTACATTGACATTTGTTTTGTCTCCCTTAATAAAATACCTATTGTTTCAAAACCCAAACCTGTCTCCGTTAGTTTTATTAACGGTACCCCCTTATCCTCTGGTCCTATCACCAGTCAGACACAGGCACTTCTTGTAACTGCTGATGAGTCTCATGTGGAGACCACCACCTTTGATGTATTAACTTCACCACATTTTCCAATCATTTTGGGACTTCCCTGGTTACACATACATCAACCAATCATCGATTGGAAAACAAGAACGTTAGCCTTCTCTTCTCCCTATTGTGAGACGACGTGTAACCTCCCCACACATGATAGGATCCTGTCTGTACTGCCGGATGACATTATTCCTAAGTGTTATCAAGATTTATCGGAGGTTTTCCTTGAGAAAAACGCTCAAATGCTACCTCCCCATAGGGACTATGATTGTTGTATCGATCTGCTCCCTAATAGCAAGTTGCCTTACGGACATGTATATCCTCTCTCACAGGATGAACTCTCTCACCTTAAGGAGTATCTGGATGAGAACTTGGCAAAAGGATTCATCCGACCTTCTACTTCCTCCACTGTTGCTGGGCTCTTCTTCGTCCGCAATAAGGACTCTAGCCTTAGGCCTATCATTGATTTCAGACAATTAAATGCCATCACAATAAAGGATCGTTATCCTTTACCTCTTATTCCTGAACTTATCGAACAGGTGCGTGGGGCTTCTTTCTTTTCAAAATTGGACCTAAAAGGGGCATACAATTTAATTTGAATCCGTAAAGGGGATGAATGGAAGACGGCATTCAGAACCAGATACGGACTGTTTGAGTACCTTGTAATGCCATTTGGGCTATGTAATGCCCCCGCAGCCTTCCAACGGTTTATAAATGAGATATTCCGAGACTTGCTTGATGTTTGTGTGGTAGTATATTTGGACGATATACTTATCTATTCTCATTCCTTACCTGAGCACATAAAACATGTGAGACTTGTGTTGTCAAGACTACTCGCACATAACTTATATGTTAAATCAAAGAAATGTTTGTTTCATAAAGAGGAAGTACTATTCCTAGGATATATTATATCTAAAAGTGGAATCAAAATGGACATGAGCAAAATATCCTGCATTCTGGATTGGCCTGTGCCAACCACTCGCAAAGCATTACAAAGGTTCCTAGGATTCTCTAATTACTATAGGAAATTCATTAAAAACTTCTCTGCGATTGTGAGACCTCTCACACAACTTACAAGCACGAAGAAACCATTTAATTGGACAAAAGAAGCAAATGGAGCATTCTGTCTGCTGAAATCAAGCTTTACTACTGCCCCCATACTATGCCATCCAGACCCATCCCTTCAATACATCTTGGAGGTAGATGCGTCTAATATAGCAGTTCTCTCACAACGACCAACAAACACCTCACCTCTTCACCCAGTTGCTTTCTTTTCAAAGTCATTAAGTAGCCCCGAGGTGAACTACCCAGTAGGTGAGAAGGAGTTATTAGCCATAAAACTGGCATTAGAGAATTGGCGACATCTACTTGAGGGCACTCAATTGCCAATTCTGATATATACTGATCACAAAAACCTTCAATACCTTCAGACTAATAGAACTCTTTCCCACCGGCAGGTACGGTGGTCGTTATTCTTTCTGAGATTTAATTTTTTAGTAACTTACACCCCCGCAGACAAAAATAAAAAAGCGGATGCACTCTCACGACTAGCCGAGAAAGATTGCACTGAGGTTCCCTCAGTTCCTATAATACCACTTGAGCGTATTATCGGAGTCGTTCGCTCCCTGAAGGAGGAGATTTTGCACAGCATAGGGTTGGATTCACCTCCACCACAACTAACTACTGACGCAGAAGGCTTCCTCTACTACAACGATAAATTATACATACCCCCTACTATGCGAACCAAGATCTTAGAATTGTCGCATGATGTACCTATGGCAGGACATATGGGTATGACTAAAACTCTCAATCTACTCACTAGGCAATTTTGGTGGCCAGACATGAAGCCAACCGTAAAAAAGTTTGTTTCATCTTGTGATATCTGTGCAAGGTTTAAAATTGACAACACGAAATCATCAGGGTTACTTTGTAGTTTACCGATACCCCAGGTTCCGTGGGAAGTGGTATCCTTAGACTTCATAGTGGAACTACCACCTTCCAAAGGATTCAACACCATCTTGGTGTCAGTGGACCATCTGACCAAGATGGCACATTTCACTCCTATCCGAAAACTGCCTTCATCCAAACAAACAGCGGAATTACTTGTGAAACATGTCTTTAAGTTACATGGTATTCCAAAAACACTGCTGTCTGACCGTGGTTCACAATTCATCTCAAAGTTTTGGCTAGCTCTATGTCAGATACTGCGAATAGAGCGTAACCTTACTTCTCCCTACCACCCTCAGACCAACGGACAGACAGAGAGAGTTAACCAGTGCATTAAACAGTACCTGCGTTGCTATACTTCGTATCTACAGGACGATTGGGCAGATCTCCTCCTGCTGGCGGAATTCGCCTATAACAACGCTACTCATAGCACTACTAAGCAAAGTCCGTTTTACCTGAATTATGGGTTTCATCCCACACTCCTTCCTCCACGTATCTTGCCATCAAGTAATCCAGTGGCATCTGATTATCTTGCCCAGATAAAGGATTCTCTGGGATTACTCAACAATACCATATCTCATGCTCATAGCCAACAAAAAAAGTACTACGACCTCCGTAGGAAACCCTCTCCCCAATATGCCATTGGGGATCTCGTTTGGCTTTCTACAAAAAATCTGAGACTAAAAATCCCTAGTAAAAAACTTGGACCTCTATTTCTGGGACCTTTTCCAATAGAGAAGCTTATTGGAAAAGCTGCAGTACAACTCACATTGCCAGTAGACCTCAAGATACATCCTGTCTTCCATGTGTCTCTACTGAAGCCCCATGTTCCTAACCAAGGAATAAGGCCTACCATCTCACCTCCACCTCCTGTACAAGTGGAAGGTGGAGAAGAATTTGAGATAAAAGAAATTTTGGATTCCCGTTTCAATAGAAGAAGACTCCAGTATCTTGTACGATGGAAGAATTATGGGCCCCAAGATGACACCTGGCTGGATACCTCCGATATACATGCCCCTAGACTGATTCGCAATTTCCACTCGAAATATCCGGAAAAAACTGTTCTAGAGGCCTTCCGGAGCCGGCCTTAAGGGGGGGGTACTGTAATGTTCCGGTACCTCTGGTACCCTTGTCTCCATATTTCTCCTCTCCTAATTGCGTCCCATCTTGTGTAACAAAGGACGCATATACCTTTAAGACCGGATGACATCATTGCCGAGCGCCGCTATTTCAATCGCCGGTTTGCTCTCACTCATCGCTCGTTCAAACCCACATGTTCATCGCACCTACGCCTGAGAAGTCGGAGCTGCTGACATACCTCCCTTGCTGAACTGAAGCCGGAAACCTCGCTGGTGATCCGTATCTCGCTACAGGATCACCCCTCTCCAATGGACACTGTTATTCCTAAACCTATCTAAGTGATAAGTACCCCGCAGGGGATTCTTGCTACCAATCTCCTATTGTCATCTACTGCAATTACCAAGACTATCTGCATCTATCTATTCACTATCATCTGCATAGACTGTTAGCTCTTGGGACTACCTTCAACTATCCTTGCACTAGGTTACTCTGTCTAAGTATACTCCATCTGTGTCCTCTTACCATCTGCACTATACTTGACATCAGAACCTATCTGCTTTACCATCACTTGCAACTCTCCTAATACTACTTCTAGTGCTCACCATACAATAGCCTGTCTCTCATCTATATATCCTCATATACTCTATTCCTTCATTAAACATCTATTAATATATATATATAGTATATAACAGGCTGTACACGGTGATGAAGTCCTGAGAGTTGGATATGTTGTTCAACAGATTCTCTACAAGGCTACTGAGTGTAATAATTCTGCAGCTGTAAATCCATCCACAAACAAAAACGCATGAACGTTACAGCCAGATGCTCCCCCCAAGGGGGACAAGCTTCTTGCTCCACCATTTGTAGTGGCTCAGATCATCATTCAAGCTTATGGTCCTAAGGATCGGGATCCAACCTTTCCTATCAAAACATACTCTGTGATTGCTTCTTGGCATCAGGCAATTGTTTCTCCAATTTGCAAGGCTGCCATCTGTCCCTTTCAGTTGCTCTCCAAGTTTTACCAAGTGGAAGTCCAGGCCTCATTTGATACAACCTTAATGTGCAAGATCTGTTAGAGGCAGCACTTCAAGCTGCAGGCGATCCATGTTTCTTAAGTAGGATCCCTCCTACTTCCCTCTTTTCCCATCCCTTTCCAGAGGGATTTAGAGATTAGGGGAAGTTCATCCTGTTAATATTTCATTTATCTTCATTCACCATTATATTATATTTAACACTCCCGATTCTTATACTCAGCTCTAGTTATATATATTTTTTATATTAATTATTTTTTATCTAATTTTAAACACTGGTTTAACTCCACTGGTCATTTTGATGTTTGTACCATTATAGTGATATACAATATGGCAGTGGAATAAATCCGATCATTTGATACTATTTTTACCTTCTAGCTGTGTTTATATTCTATAGGCATTGTCATAAGCTTCTGATTTTTATCAATAATAGATTTATACAGTGAAGGAAGTAAGATTGTTTGTATTCTATTATCGTTGTCTCTTCTCCCCATTCTGCTCGGGCTTTGGTTTAGGAGGAAGTATCTAGCGTTGCCTTAATTACAGGCATCCACCTCCTCACTTCCTTTTGTCATCTTGTGGGCGGCAGTGGAATTGACTCCCTGAAGTGACGCCGCCCCCTATGACGAGCTTCCTGTACGAGAGTGAGACTTGGTGTGCAAGCCGACGCCATTTTGGAGGAAGTGGCAGTGCTCTCACAGCTGTTTTGGATTGCCTGATCAACATGGGGATTAGACACACACTTTTTAAAGACGCCTGAGAGGGCTCTCTCAACATGGCAACTTCCTATGATTATGTCTGCTTAGAAGAAACGCGTTAGAAACATCAGTCATGCCATGTGTTTCTGTATACATGCCTTAAGTTCATTGGATGCTTGTGTTTCTTTGGCTTTTACACTATATTAAAGTTTAGTGGTTTTACACTGGCATGTCGGTTTTATCTGGCTTCCTCCATGTATGACTGTGAAAGATCTACGGCTTCCGTTATGACACTGTGGCTACCTTCCTGATATCCAGTGTTCCAGCCTTATCTTGGGAGTATACAGCAATATCAGCCTGTATGACCCATGTACTATACAGTATTTTGGGTCAATACTCTCCGGTGAGCGCAATTATTTGATCCTTGGTGTGGGGCTCCCTGGCAAGGTTCAATATCACCTTTGAATTTGGATGCACAACTATTATTATCACTACCTGGGACTTTCTTCATGAACTTCTTTTTAGTGGCAACACTTTTCATTACCTTGTATCACATTTTGATTTTATAGATCATTCATTGATGTATATGGTCACATGTTTGCATTTTTGGTTTAGCGCTGCAATTTCCTATTTTTCAAATATTTGAATATAACTCAGCTGCCTCTATCACTACATCTACTGAATGGTTTGATACTGAAAATAACCCACACCTATACTTTTTTGCTAAGGTCAGTAAATTATAAACATTAAGCTGGGACCCAAATCAAGTGGCACATTTAAAAGTAACAATTCTATTGTTACAGATCAAATCACAAAACTAAACCAGCAAAACACAAGCCCATAAAGAAATAGCGCAAAGTCACAATTAAGTGAGTAAAGCCTCCAGCAGATTGTTTGCTTGGCCTTGGTTAAAATATGGAGCAGTCCCGCTATAATGCTTGTCCCATTACCATACAGATTAAGCAAGCAAATATCAGCAATCCATGCGTTTATTGATTTTCTTACAGTTGTAAATATAGTGTATACATTTGGTGTGTGGCCCAAAAGGTTTTAATGAACTTCGTAAACATAGTTCCTTGTGATTTACAGCAAATAGAGCTTGATGTGGTCAGTCTTCTTGTGCTCAAACTCACATCAGTTTAAAGTAAGAGTCATCTGGGACTGGATATGCACTAATCAGATAAATGGGGTATGTTAACAAAAAACATGGAAGCTAAAACTCAACTTGAGGATAGTATTAAAGCTGAACCTCTGCCTCAGACAAGCCCTATATACCAAATAAGAAAGGGCACACATACCTCGAAGGTTGTGCCTTTAGAACTATAGTCTCACTAAAAATCATCTTTCTGTTGGGTAAGCAACAATCCACTAGCTACTCTCCTCTTATTCCAATAACAAATCTATCCACAGGCATACTACGTGCAGGTAGACCAGTCACCAGTTTCCCCCTAGATTACTGGTATTGGCAGGCTCCAAGTAGTGTTTGCTAGGAAAGCTGTACACTTCATCTATGCTGTACATTTCTTACTATCCTGCCCAAGAAAAGGCATTACCCCAAGTACCTGCTGGAAAATAAAGCTTGCAGCCTGAGAAGCTTCTGCCATTTCAGCTCCCCTGGATGGGCACTATGAGAACTTTGGAAATCCAGCATATTATACATCACTTTTCTGGGTGAATTGCTGTGGTAAGAGCTTGAAGTTCAACTGTAAAATGTAGAACAGAAGGCAGGTCAATGAAGACTGTACTTATCGTTCCTACCGACACACAAAATATCCTCTAATCAGTGGAACGTGGATACCTTTTGACGCCCTGCTTACAGAAACTGAGCATTTGAAATAATAAAAATAAAGGGTAAAGCCTGTATAAAAAAAGATTGCAGTTATCTGGCAGATGCTGGAGAGGTACACTACCCACTGGTTTCTTATACCGCTCAGGGACTCCTCGTTACACGCACCTGCTGTGGCCATTATTGGGTTTTCCCATTCTCCATTGGATTTTTAATTCCATTTCATATTCTGGAGACTTGAACAGGTGCAGTGGAAACACCCCAAAGTGTGCAATGACATCTAGAGCTCCATAGTGTGCAGGAACTGAGCTAAGGACAATGAAGGGCAATATTACCATTCGTGCTCCCAAATGACAAATAACCTGGGGTTGACACAGTGGCCCTTTACAAGCAGCTTATAGAGGAGGTTAACTTTTTTTTTTTTTTTTTTTGTCTTTACTGCAAAAAGGGCTTGTGTAGATGGACAAATGAAGCATTCCTTCAGATTCATTCACCTTGCATTTGAGATCAGATCAGATTGAACTGCTTCTGGAACTCTTTCATGAAGTTTCTCACCTGTTACATCAAATGATTTTTGCATGTAAAAGCCCTAAGGATAAGTCAAACATGGATTTTAGTGTTGTGCATTTTGTATACATTTTTATTTATTCCGGTGTTTTGTTGGAAACCACACCAATGACGTAGCACTGCTTGAAAAACATTGTTCTAATATATAAAAGGCATTTTTTTTTTTATATATATTTGCCTCTATATTGACACTTCGGGGGTTTATAAAAATGGATTTTTGTAAAATCTTACCGTAAAATCCTTTTCTCTTAAGCTCATTGACAGACGCAGTCCTCTTGATTAATATCAACTTGGGTTATACTGCCCTCTACAGGAGTAGGACACTAGGCAGAAGGAAAACATTCTGGCCACACCTTAGGGGCAGTCCCAGAGGGTATATCCTCTCCCTCTCTGCTACAGGAAGTCAGTTATGTCACAAAGCAGTGTTAGAGAATTTAACCCAACCCAGCTCAAAAGTAGAGGGGCGGGTACTGCGTCTGTCAATGAGCTTAAGAGAAAAGGATTTTACGGTAAGATTTTACAAAAATCCATTTTTCTCTGTCGCTCATTGACAGACGCAGTCCTCTTGATTAATATCAACTTGGGACGTCCCAAAGCAGTGCCACAAATGAGGGGTGGGATAACAGAAATCAAAATTTTAATCCAGAAGGCCCAACCGGTGCCGACTAGAAGTCTTAAAGGCTCATCAAACCAAAGGATGAGACTCAACTGAAAACCCAACAGAAAAAGACCCTCGAGGTAGACCAACGGTCTCCTCAAATTGCGGCCTGCAAAACCTTGTGGCCAAAAGAGGCATCCGCCGATGCCAACACATCAACTTTATAAAATTTTGTAAAGGTATGAACCGACGACCAGGTAGCTGCCTTGCAAACCTGGACCACTGACGCCTGATGGCGGAAGGCCCAAGAAGCACTAAGCGCCCAAGTGGAGTGCGCCTTAACAGGGAACGGAGGATTCCCACCCTTAATAGAATAAGCCTGTACCACCGTCTGTCTGATCCATTTGGCGATAGTCGCGGCAGATGCAGGCAACCCCTTTTTGGGGCCATCCATGATCACAAAAAGTGAATCTGTTTTACGAAACGAGTCCGTAGTTTTCAGGTATACCCTGATTGCCCGAACCACATCCAAGGAATGTAACGCAAACTCCCGAGGATGACTGGGCTTAGGACACAGGGAAAAATACAATATCTTCATTCAGCTGAAACTCTGAAACCACTTTAGGAAGGAAGGATGGATGGATTCGGACGAAGAACCACCTTATCCCAATGAACCACCAGATATGGGGAACGACAAGATAATGCGGCCAGTTCTGACACCCTGGCGTGCAGAAGTGATAGCCACCAAGAAGGCCACCTTCTGGGATAACGTAAGCAAGGGAATCTCCATAATATCTTCAAAGGGAGGTTTCTGCAGAATCGACAACACTAAATTAAGATCCCAGGGCGGTAACGGTGCGCGCACGGGCGGAGCCAGGTGTCGCACCCCCTGGATGAAATTCCGCACCAAGGAATTAGTAGCCAAAGGTTTCTGAAAGAAGATTGCTAACGCTGAAGCCTGACCCTTGATAGTGCTCAAGGACAGTTTCTGCTCAACCCCCTGTTGCAGAAAGGCCAAGATTTGGGTCACCGAATAGGTACGTGGAGGAAATCTAAGAGATTCACACCACGCAATATAAGCCTTCCATGTGCGATAATAGACTTGCTGGAAGTCGCCTTCCTTGCTTTAATTAGAGTAGGAATAACTGAAGCTGACAATCCCTTGTCCTTCAGCACCTGGGTCTCAATGGCCAGGCCGTTAAAGCCAGCGATTGTAAAGCAAGATGGAAGATCGGTCCGTGAGACAGCAGATCCTCCTTGAGAGGAAGTCTCCAAGGAACGTCCGCGACCAGCCTCACCAAGTCGGCGTACCAGGCTCGACGAGGTCAGGCCGGAGTTACCAGGATAACTGGAATTCCCTCCACCTCTATCCTGCGAAGAACTTTCGGCAGTAACTTGAGAGGATGGAAGGCATACCGTAGCTGATACTGCCCCCCACGGGGAGACCAGCGCGTCTGCTGCGTCCGCTAGAGGATCGCGGGCGCGAGCTGCAAACCTCCGCACCTTTATGTTGAGCCGAGATGCCAACAGATCCACATCCGGGGTGCCCCAATGAAGGCACAACTGGTGAAATGCCTCTGGATGAAGAGACCATTCCCCCTGATCCAGAATCTGACGGCTGAGATAATCTGCCTGCCAATTTTCCACCCCCGGAGTGAATATCGCAGAGGGAGTCGGAACAAACCGTTCCGCCCACTGAAGAATGCTGGCCACTTATATGGCCGCCAGGGCACCCTTGGTGCCCCTTTGGTGATTGACATAAGCCACAGCCGTGGCATTGTCCAACTGGATCCGAACCGGGCTGCCCTGGAGCTGTTCGGACCAGTACATCAGACAAAGTCTGATCGCTCTCAGTTCCAACACATTTATCGGAAACCTGGATTCTATCGGAAGGAGTGACTTCCCCCCGGCTGAGCATTGGAGACCGAAGCCACCAGACCAGAGATTCCCTGGTCCGCTCGCTCAACCGGATCCGATTGTGCAGGGAATCGGGATTCCGATTCCATTAGAAAAGAATCTCCTTTAGGAGAATTCGGGTATGAGACTGGGCATACGGTACTGCCTCTAAGAAGGCCACCATCAGTCCCAGGATCCTCATGCAAGTCCTGGAGGGAACTGGGAATGATCTTTGGGAAAAGTGAAGAAAACGTTCTGCTCAAGGAACGGGAACTACCGCTCCCTGTAGCATCAAGTCCATTACTGCCCCCCGCAAAGCTTTTAAGCGATCCGGGGATAGTCGAATGTTGGAAGGGAAGAATTGCACCGGTAGAAGTGATCGAAACTCGATCTTGTATCCCGACTGTATGACCTCGTGAACCCCTTTGTCCGGGATTCTGGAAAGTCATGGATCCGGAGACCGGTGAAGACGTCCCCCCACCCCAGAGATGGGTGGGGGCACACCATCAGGCTGTATAGGTTTTATCTTCAGGTTTGGCTGAGCCAGACTTTTGTTTACCCGACCAGCGCCCTTTGAAACCCCCTGAAGGGGCTTTGGAGCCCTTATCGCTCGCCCCAGCGGAACAAACAAACTTTTTATGAGCAGAAAAGGAAGGTCCTCGCCTGTTACGAGGTCCTTTACCTTTAGCAGTCTGTGGCAAAAAAGTGCTCTTGCCCCAGTGAGATCCTTTATAATCTCATCCAAGGTGGCCCCAAACAGGCGATCCCCTTGAAAAGGGAGATTAGCCAAAGCTTTTTTTGGAACCTTGATCCGCCGACCAGCACTTTAACCACAACACGCGTCTGAGGACCACTGCTGACACCGATGCACGCCCTAACAAGGGAGTGGCGTCCAGGGCGGCGTCACAGACGAACTGTAGTCCTTGTATAATCTGCTCCATCAAATCGGATGCTGCCGGGGGGATACTTCTCCCCTTTAAGTCACGGCGTAACAATTTGGCCCATTCTGTCAATGTTTGTGAAACTAAACCAATGGCAACCACTGGCCTGAAGATTGACCCCATCAGGGAAAAAATGGAGCGGGATTCCGCTTCCACTTTTCAATCCACCGGATCCCTTAAGGACGGAGTGTCCTCCAACGGGATAACAGTGGCTTTATTTAGTCTGGAAATCGGTGAGTCCACCACTGGTGGTACCGTCCATTTTTTAAGGAAGAATTCCTCAAACGGATAGTGCCTAGCAATGCGTTTGGAAATAGCAAGGGTTCGTTTCGGACGATCCCATTCCTCTTTAATTTTATTACCAAAACATTTGGGCAAGGGAAAAACCTTCGCCATCTTGGTAGGCTTGCTAGTACCAAAAGGAATTTCAGTCTCAGCTACCTCTGCTGGTGTAACCTCAAGTCTTAAGGTTTCCCGGACAGACAGAACTAGTGCGTCCACCAACGCTTCTTCTTGTGCTATGGCGGAGGCAGAAACGTCCTCCTCACTGTCTGAGGAGACCGTACCTGAGACAGCAGCCCCAGAAGAGGGACCTGCAGCTGCAGTGACCAGCTCAGAATCCATATCTGAAGTATCAGATGAAATAGGGGTAGGCGGGGGTCGCTTTCTTGACCCCCGTCCCTGACAGGCCACCTCCACCCGGGATACCAAAGACTCCAATACTGCTGATAATGCATCAATCACAAGTGGGCTACTGGAGGGTCCTGCGGCCACCTCGAGGGGAGCAGGTGGGGATACATGTGTGGCAGGGTCCATGATTATACAAGACACTTGCCAGCAAACAAAAAAAACGGAATTTTTGTAAAATCTTACCTGTAAAATTCCTTTCTCTGAGTCCTCCGACAGTCGCCGCCTCTTCATATTCGTCACAATGGGGGTATTAGACTTTGCTCCGAAGGAGTAGCTAGGCAACAGAATATGTTAACATTAAAGCTTTTAACATATCCCACCCTCAAGGGGTGGTCCCCTCAGTCAATACCCTCCTACTTCCTGCAACCATATCTCAGTTTTAGTGGAATAGCAGTAGAGTATACAACCAAACCCCAAAAGAGGGGCGGGGGCAGCGACTGTCGGAGGACTCAGAGAAAGGAATTTTACAGGTAAGATTTTACAAAAATTCCGTTTTCTCTTACGTCCTCCGACAGTCGCCGCCTCTTCATATTCGTCACATATGGGGACGTCCCAAAGCAGTGCAAACATGAGGGGTGGGAAACGCATCCGCGCCGAAAAGGCAACGCAGTCTCCGCATCAAAGAAAGGAACCTTACCAAAGGAAGGAACCCAGCTGGGCAACAGGAAAAAACAGGTGCTCAACAGGAGCAACAACCCAGGAAAAGACAATAACCAGGGGATAAAAAACTTATCCCAACAGCCAGAGGTCCCCACAAGGGACCCTAGGGAATCGCCGCACTAAGAACCTTGCGGCCAAAGGAAGCATCCGCAGATGCCTGAACATCTACTTTGTAGAATTTTGTGAAAGTGTGCACGGTCGGCCAAGTCGCCGTCTTACACACCTGGGCTACAGAAGCCCCATGACGACAGGCTCAAGACGTACTCAGAGATCTAGTAGAGTGCGCCTTCACAGGCACAGGGGGAACCTTCCCCTGCAAAGCATAGGCCTGTTCAATGGTCTGCCTGATCCATTTTGCGATGGTAGAGGCCGACGCCGCCATGCCCTTCCGAGGACCCTCTGAAAGAACAAACAAGGAATCCGTCTTTCGAAAAGACTCAGTCGATTTAAGGTAAACCCTTACCGCCCGAACAACATCCAGAGAATGCAATCTCACCTCCTTTGTATGTTTAGGCTTCGCGCACAGCGAAGGCAAGACAATATCCTCATTAAGATGGAATTCCGAAACTCGTTTCGGAAGAAAAGAAGGATTAGGTCGCAAGACCACCTTATCCAAATGAACAACCAGATACGGAGACTTGCAGGACAAAGCTGCCAGCTCCGACACTCTGCGAGCCGAAGTGATCGCCACCAAAAAGGCGACCTTTTTGGACAACGAGATCTCCCTGATCTGTTCAAAAGGAGCACGTTGCAACACAGACAGAACGAGATTCAAGTCCCAAGGGGGCAAAGGATCCCTCCTAGGAGGAACCAGATGCCGCACACCCTGAACAAAAGTGCCAACCAAGGAGTTGGAAGCCACGGGACGTTGAAACAGAACGGCCAGCGCAGACACCTGACCCTTTATCGTAGCCAGCGCCAAACGCTGATCGACACCCGTTTGAAGGAAGGACAGCACTCGGGAAACCGAGTACGTGCGGGGTGAAAACCCCCTGGACTCACACCAGGCAAAATAGGCCTTCCAAGTACGGTAATAAACCTTCCCCGAGGAAGGTTTCCTCACGTTGATCAAAGTATGAACGACCTCTGGGGAGAGACCCTTCTCCTTCAGGACCTCGGTCTCAACAGCCAGGCCGTCAAAGCCAGCGACTGTAAAGCAGGATGGTATATCGGTCCTTGAGACAGGAGATCGTCTCGAAGAGGCAGACGCCACGGGGCGTCGACCGCCAGATTCACGAGGTCTGCGTACCAGGACCGGCGAGGCCAGTCCGGTGCCACAAGAATCACCGTGCTGCGTTCCGAGTGTAACCTGCGAAGGAACCTGGACAGCAACTGAATCGGTGGAAACGCGTACATCAGCCTGTACTGATGCCACGGGGCCACTAACGCGTCCGACGCGTCTGCCCGAGGGTCGCGCGTCCTTGCCACGAACCTTCTCACCTTGTTGTTGAGACGAGACGCGAACAGGTCCACATCTGGAAGACCCCACTTCGCGCACAACATCTGGAAGACAGCCGGGTGGAGAGACCATTCCCCCTGATCCAGGGTCTGGCGACTCAGATAGTCCGCCTGCCAGTTCTCCACCCCCGGAATGTGAACCGCCGTTATCGCCGGGACATGAGTCTCGGCCCAAGACAGAATGTCGGCCACTTCTCGAGCCGCTCGGGCACTCCTGGTGCCCCCTTGGTGGTTGATGTAGGCCACCGCCGTGGCATTGTCCGTCTGCACCCGAACCGGGCAGCCCTGCAGCCGGTCCGTCCAGCGATGAAGACAGACTTATCGCACGCAATTCCAGAATGTTGATCGGAAGGGAAGACTCCCCCTCCGACCAAGTTCCCTGGGCGGACAGAACGCCCAGAACACCACCCCAGCCCGACAGGCTGGCATCCGTGGTGATCACCGTCCACGAGATAGGACGAAACGACTTGCCCCCGGACACCATCGGGGACTGGAGCCACCACAGAAGGTCTCTTCTGGTGCGATGACTCAACGAGATTTGAAGATCCAGAGATTGAGGTCGCCCGTCCCACATGGACAGGATCTCCGCTTGGAGACCCCGCGTGTGAAACTGGGCGAAGGGAATCGCCTCGAAGGCCGAGACCATCAATCCCAGACATCTCATGCACGTCCGCAGAGACGAGTGCGGAACGTCCCTGAGGGACCTGACTTCCTCCTGAAGAGTCCTGAGTTTGTCTTCCGGCAGGAAGACCTTCGCCTGCACCGAGTCCAGAATCATTCCCAGGTAGGGAAGACGAACCGACGGACTCAGTGTCGACTTTGGAAAATTTATCGTCCAACCAAACTCCTGCAGAGTTTGCATCGTGACAGACAGGTCCTTCTCCAGACCCTGGCTGGTCGCAGACCGAACCAGAATGTCGTCCAGATACCCCAGGACAGAAATGCCCTGGGCCCTCAATAATGCCAGAACCGGTGCAAGCACCTTGGTGAAGACCCGCGGAGCCGAGGCGAGACCAAAAGGCAACGCCACGAACTGGTAGTGATCCTCCGCAATGGCAAATCGAAGGTACCTCTCTGGTGACCCTCGAAAATGGGGATGTGAAGATACGCATCCTTCAAATCGATGGAGGCCATGAATTCCCCCGGAACCAGGGCAGCCACCACCGACCGCAGGGATTCCATGCGGAACTTGCGAACCCGCACAGAGCGGTTCAGAGCCTTCAAGTCCAGAATTGGACGAACCTTGCCCTCCTTTCTGGGCACGGTGAACAGATTGGAATAAAACCCCCGAAATCTGTCCCGATGAGGCACCGGAACTACCACTCCCTGAGCCCTCAGGTCCCGCACCGCCAGGTGCAGGTCCCGCAAACGCTCTGGAGACAGTTGAAGATTTGAGGGAAAAAATCTGCTCTCCGGCCGAGAGAGAAACTCGATCTTGTAACCAGATCGAACGATCTCCTGAACCCATCTGTCCCGCACGCGGGCCAACCAGGGCTGAAGAAAACCGAGCAAGCGTCCCCCCACCCCAAAACTGGGTGAGGGCGCCCCTTCAGGCCGCACTGTTATGGGCTGCGGATCCGGATTGACCGGACTTCTGTTTTCCAGACCAGGGCTTCTTCTGAGAGCCTTGACCTTAGAACGGTTTGCCCTTGAAGTGCGACCGAAAGGCACGAAAGGACCCCTGGGGGGGCTGAAAATTAGCATGCTTCTTCCCAGAAGCCCCCTTAGCCTTGGGGAAATGGGGCAAGAGAGTGCTCTTACCTCCGGTGATCCCCTTAATCAACACATCCAAGGACTCCCCAAAAAGGCGAGACCCATCATAAGGCAGATTGGCTAAGGTCTTACGTGAAGACTGGTCCACCGACCAACATTTCAACCAAACCAGGCGGCGAGACAACACCGCCACGCTGTGCACACGTGCAGCCAACGGGACTAGGTCCAAGTCCGCATCACACAGATACATGACACCCTGGTGGATTTGATCCACCATATCCAGGGTCGCCGGCGAGGCCGAATCGGCCACTAGGACGCGCCTAAGCATCTGCGTCCAACTTGCGACCGCCTGGGCCGCCATGAGAGAGGCAAACAGAGCCTTAAGCATAGAACCTGTAACAGAATAAGTATGACGGGCAAGAGACTCCAATCTCCTATCCGTGGCATCACGGAACACAGGGGAATCCTCTGCAGGAATCGCAGTGGATTTGTTTAAAACCGCAATTGCGTGATCCACTGGGGGTGGCACACACCACCTTTCATCAGTGGAAGGCGAGAAAGGATAACGCAGCTTGAACCTACTTGGTACAGCAAAAGGTTTGCGCAGATTGCGCCATTGTTCCTTAACAGCGCGCTGAAAATCATCATTGCTGGGAAAAACCTGCGGCGCCCTGCGTTTTCTCTGCGTCCCATAAGCCGCCAAGGCAGCGGGGGGACACACTTCATCCTGCAAACGCAGCGTTTGTTTTATGGAAGCAATCAATTCATCCATGATTGCAAGCTCTTCAGGCGAGCCAGGGGGAGAATTATCAACCCCTTCAACTTCAGCCTCCACCTCGGACCCCACTAGATCCAGGGAGGAGCGGGACCCCGATAAGGAGGCCCCCGCCATAACAACCCCATCACCTTCACCCTCAGAATCAGAGGAAAGAGCAACTCTGGGTCTTTTAGTAGATTGAGCAGCCACCAGCATCTGCACCTGAGCAGCAAGGCCAGCCACAATAGTGGCTAAATCCCCCCCTGGGGGGGAAACAGCGGTCCCCTGGCTTTCCACCAAGGCGGTAGGAAATTTGCCCTCCTGAGAATCCATTGCCCCTATAACAAATGCCGGATAATAAAGGGTTAACTGCCCCTTTAACACGCGCGGCGAGCGCAGCCCACCGCACCACACACAAGCACAATGAGACCCCCACAGGGACAATAAAACTGACACAGGCAATGGATAGGAAGGATATAACCTGAGGAGACCCTCGCCGCTGCTGCTGCCTCGATCGGTGTTCCTGGAGAAGAGGAAGTGATGCTGCCAGGGCGCTCTATGAAAGCCTATGGGAGGCTACAAGAAAATGGCCGCCATGCATGTAGAACATGCGGCCGGAGCGAGTGTAGGCAAAATGGCGCCGTTTGGCGCCGAAACCGCCGCTCCACAGTGCAGTAATGCACACATGTCTGTATATAAAAAAACATGTCAGATCGCCGCAGCGATCGCTGTATAATGCCCAAACATGCCACAAAACATGCCCCACAGCACACAGCTTCTCACACTGACAAGGCTGACACACACAGTGTCACACAGCTCCCCCCCCCCCTGCAGCCCACAGCATGCAGCCGAGAGATAGGGAGACAAACAGTGTGAATAGAGGCAGGTTACACAGTCCCAGACTGACACCCCCCCAGACAGACAGGTCCCCACATAAATACACTTACCTCACAGTGGCGTTGGGGACCCGCACAGGCGAACAAGCCGCTGCACATGAGGCAGGGAGAGTCGCATACAAGATGCACAAAATGGGGGTTAAGAAACTGCACAGCGTCCAGTGAGGTAGCCACCTCACCAATCATCCCTGCAGCGAACAGGGATGGGTCGTTCACTGTGCCAGGAGCGTTACCTGGCTGAACGCTCGATGGCAGGCTGGGAAGCCACTGACCCACGACCTGCGACCAGGGGGATCAGCCCGAGACCCAGCCCGCATGATCCTCTTCATCCGAAGAACTAACTAAAGCTGACAAAAAGAACAGCTAAGTAAAAGGTAGAGAGAAAACTCAAACAAAAAATCAAAAAAGAAGAAAGAGTCTGGGGCACAAAGCCCCAGCACAGAGAGAGCCAGCCACTCCTGACAAGCTAGACATTAAAACTGAGATATGGTTGCAGGAAGTAGGAGGGTATTGACTGAGGGGACCACCCCTTGAGGGTGGGATATGTTAAAAGCTTTAATGTTAACATATTCTGTTGCCTAGCTACTCCTTCGGAGCAAAGTCTAATACCCCATATGTGACGAATATGAAGAGGCGGCGACTGTCGGAGGACGTAAGAGAAACTTTTTTTTTTTCTTTTGTAATCCCCCAGCGCAACAGCGCCCCTCAGTGTACCTGCTTTGGACCCCACAGAGAGAGAGACCCCAAGGCTCACCACCTGATGCACAGAAGTTTCTATCAACCTGCTCTCAGCACTGTCTCTTACAGACAGGAAGTCTTTTGGATCGTTTTCCTGGGTAAAGGAGGTGGCTCCGCCCCTTTACACTCCTTCCGGCGCCTCCCATGCTACTCCTCGAGGTAGCTGGTCATCTCCAAAAATGGCCGCCCCCATGCTGGAGACACGAGGCTACGCCAAGATGGCGGCCCCGCGCGACCTGCAGGAGGATGGCGGCGGCCTGCTATTGGCCTGTGCGGCCTGCGGGAGGTGTACGGCCTGTGGGAGGATGGCGGCCTGCGGATGGCGGTAGTCCAGGCACAGGCATCAGCCTGTATTGCAACCTTATGTATCAGGTAGGATGCTATCACCCTCTTACATGGCCATCCTAACAGTAATGCCAGCCACTGACTTCAGTCATGGTCCCTTTACAGTGCCCCTCATACAGTGACTACCGATAGTCAGCTCCCAAACCAAGCCTCCTGGTTCTTATTCACTAAATCACAATCAAGAGGGGGATCTGCGACACCTGTTATAGGATAGAGGGGATCCAGGATCATAAGGGTCCGATCATCCCAGGGAGGGGCCCGCGTCCACCAACAAACCCGTCAGGGGGAGAGGGGGGAACATTTTACTCACCATACCGTGACAGGCAGGCGCCAACTCCTGACAGAACCCCTCTCCACCGAGGTGGGGGGGTTGTCGACCAATACGGACGCCGTGACTCAGTTCCCAACTGGTCGTCAGCGTCCCGGCGAGACGTTTAACTCGCAGGGTCAGTCCCTGTCCAGTGGGACTATGTCGCGGCCGACCCAGCACAGACCTAGGGCCTGCATGCGCTCGTAGGCTGACTGGGGTGACCACTGGATCTCAACATTCAGCCCGTCGCCCAGTTTCAGCATACTTGCTTGAAGATCTCACAGGAACAACTGGAGACAAAAGCTGCCTAAAAAAGTTTTTCTAAAAAAAAATCTTGCCAGGACCAAAGATCCCAGCAAGGAACTTAGGTCCTTACTCCTAACTAGACAGAAAAAAACTGACTTTCTGTAGCAGAGAGGGAGAGGATATACCCTCTGGGACTGCCCCTAAGGTGTGGCCAGAACGTTTTCCTTCTGCCTAGTGTCCTACTCCTGTAGAGGGCAGTATAACCCAAGTTGATATTAATCAAGAGGACTGCGTCTGTCAATGAGCGACAGAGAAAAGATGGTTAGACTGTATACACAATCCTCTGATCTCTCAGTTGTCCTTGCCTAAATAAATCCTAGGACTTCCAGTTGATCTTAGGCTTGTTGGAGATTTTGCCAATGGGTTCTATAGGGCAGAAGTCCCAACAAGAAAGCACAACTTGAAGGGCTCATTGCAATGGACATCTTTGTCAAGGGCCGATTTCCTCATAAAATGCATGCAGCTGTGCTTGAATAGAAAATGGAGCATTTGACAAGAAAGGGCTGCAATTTTTTCAGCTTTGCCTATAGTGGAAACACACCTCAATAGAAAATACTGCATATATAAATGTAGTGCAATGCAAAGTCCAAGAAGTCCTCTGAACAGTTATGTGTACAGTGCAGTTTAAATCAATGGGATTTTTCAGCCATGCATTTGATGTTTCAACACATGGAAAACACAGCAAAAATGCAGCCATTGACATGAGCCTTAAAAGGAGTTGTAAAGTCAAAGTTTATCTTTATGCATTAAGAAAAAAAAAAAAAAAAAAAAAACGGTGTGCAGCAGCCCCCCCCCCCCCCAATGCTTACGTGAGCCCCCTCTCAATCCAGCGATGGCTACGACTGTCTGAGCCATCCAGGGCTCCCCTCCTCATTGGCTAAGACACAACAGTGGAGCCATTGGCTCCTGCTGCTGTCAAAGTCCGTTAGCCAATAAGGAGAGTGAGAGAGGGGGGCAGGCCAGATCCACAGCTCTGTCTGAATGGATACATGAAGCTATGCCCCCATAGCAAGCTGCTTGCTGTGGGGGCACTCAGAGAGAGGGATAGGCTAGGAGAGCCGAAAAGGGACCCGAGAAGAGAAGGATCCAGGCTGCTCTGTGCAAAACCAACTGTACAGAGAAGGTAAGTATAACATGTTTGTTATTTTTATTGAAAAAACAAACAAAAAAAACAAAACAAAAGACTTAACAATTACTTTAAAGCGGAGTTCCGGCCACAAAATAGACAATCGATTTTGTGGCCATTTGCTTGCTTTTCTTCACCTGAAGAGGAAATGGATAGTTAGGATTTTTTTTTTTTTTTTACTTACCTTGTTATTGTAGAAAGAAATACTCACCTTTCTTCCACTTCCTCCCTCGGCGGCCGTGGCCCGCACCGTCACTTCAGGTTTGCAATGATTCCTGGGAGCTGAACGTCATCGCTCCCAGGAATCAATGCAACGGCACCGGCCCCGCTCGTCACTTCCGGTGCGACGCCGCATTCCCTGATAAACAGCTTCTGGGCATGCCGGAAGTGACGAGAGGGGCCGGTGCAGGCGCATTCTGGGAGAAGACGACACGGAAGAGGACGCAGAAACGGATCGCGCTGGCTTCAGCTGCCCACAACAGAGATGGCAACGCTGGAGAAGAAATTTTAAAAGTGAGTATTTCTTCTTGCAGGTAAGTGCGAACCGGGACAGATCAGAGGCTAGCCATTGTGGAATGTACTAGCCCTGACTGTCCCAGGGGTATGTTCATTGAAATTTTTTTTTGTGGCCAGAACTCCGCTTTAAACTCAAGGTAGGAGTATTTTCATTTAAATCTATTTCCCAATAGTCAAACTCACTGTGTGCACCAAAATGCCTTTGTAAACTCAGATATCTTGTAAAAGTAGTGTTGACAAAATCACCGCACTGCACATAGCCTGTGCAGAGAGCCTGGTTGCCTGCAGGAGGTTGGATACAAAAGCTGTCACCCTGCACAAGGAGGAACAGCAGAAGTGACCAATCTTTATTACAGGAAACAAGGGAAAGTGCAGGAATTGTTCCAAACTGGATTTCTGTACAGATCTAGTAATACAAATGACACCAAGATTCAAGTACGAATAGACATGGCTCTTTTATTTAGACAAGATTTGTTTTGCCCAGATTAAGCTTTAAAAAGAATGCTGCACTGAGATAGATATAAGGGCTGTCATAGCTTAACCTCCTTTGCAAATTCTAGTTACCTGGTTTTCCATGGCTTCAATGATTCACTGACCCCCCCAAAAAAATGAAGTTAGGGACACCACAGAAAGCTCTGTACACTTGTCCTGGATTAGTGATTCAGAAAGTATAGAGCTCTTTGCATCAACAAAACACACCAGGCAGTTAGCATTTAAAAAAAAAAAGTTTGACAACGGCAGTCAATGTATTTTCCCAGTAGAAGAAAGAAAATTCAAGATAAAATGCACACCATGACCAATGAATTAGTATTATATATAGCCTTGCCATCAGATCTGGCCAAGACTTCATCCATTTAGCAGCTTGCTATGTTCTAAAGCCCAACTTGAGACAGCACATTTTCCCTTCTACAGAGACAAGAAGGGTTAGAAGGGACAGCAGCATAACTATTTGTTTTTTTTTAGATTTCAGCATGTGAGGGAAGGAGATAACTATTTGTTCTATTATCATTTGCATTCCAATTTTCTTTTCTGTTGTCACTGACTGCAATAAAAATAATTCACCAAAGGTCCTAAATCGTTCCCCCCCCTCTCTTTACAAAAATACAATATTGGCCATTCTTGGCCAATGCTTTCTGGTTTCACCATAAAAATGGTTTTGGATTTGCCTTTCTGGTATCTTTTGGAACAGAATGTGAAAGCAGAGGGGGAGGAAAGTTGCTAGATGACCTGGACTCGTGACACGCTTCACTCAATTCTACCAACTTCACCATGTTTTGGCCTGGAATAGGTGCTCATTTAAAGTGAAATATTAATATGAATTCTAAATCAACTGAACTGCATACATGTTAAATTAGCAAATGGCTCACAGGGATAAATATAAAATTTACACTCTCCTCTCTCCACTTCATACATTGTTCTGATGTTCATTAATACTTTTTGGCAAAACAGAGGAGCAAAATGGGGACAGAGCCTTTCCCCATGGACTGCACTAAGCCAATGTAAATAAGTTACAGCTTAGCATGTCTTCAAACTGCAGTTTTCAAAGAACTATAGAATAAAAAAGGGGCTCTTCTAACCTTTCCCACATGCAATAGCTTAAAGGATAAATGTACTTTTTAGAAAAAAATAAAAATATGCACTTTTTTTTTTTGCAGGTAAAAAATGTGCATATTTTTGAGCCTGTAAAGCCTTGGACCAGCGATCAGCAAATTGCAGAGTATCTGCATTCCCATACAAACCGTACAGGCAAGCAGATACAATCTGACAGGAAGAATCAATTAACTACTACAGCGCTTCAACGCACAGTGGCTGCAGTATTGGGAACATATTACATTCTAAAAACGGGTGGAACGTGTAACATGTTCCCAAAGCTGAACTTCTCCTTTAATACAACAAGCAGCATTAGGCTTAGCTTTCACTAACTTTTTTCAGGGCCCATAAACACATACATGGCACGTGGAACTTCATCCAGCACCTGTATGGCTCCTGGACACATTCCACCATGCTTGTACATGCTCTTGCTGTGGGAACAATATTAGTATACAGGCCTGCAGTGTTGAATGCAGCCTAGACACTGCAGACAATAACCCCGCTTGCATCCCAACAGTGAAAAGCAAAGCTAATCTTTCTCCAAACCCTGGTGTGTACTGACTCACCGAGCTTCATATATTAGCGGTTATCTCTAAGGGCACTCTTAAAACATGCCAAATACCCCCTTTTGAAACCCATACAAGGCCTAGGGCCACATCAGTTGAATTAAAAAGAAGTTTGTCCTGACAATACATGCACTATACTAGCAAAAGTATTGGTACGTCTGCCTTTACACACATGTGAACTTTAATGGCATCCCAGTCTTAGACCATAGGGTTCAATGTCAAGTTGGCTCACCCTTTGCACCTACAACAGCTTCAACTCTTCTGGAAAGGCTAGCCACACGGTTTAGGGCTGTCTCTGTGTAAATGTTTGACCATTCTTCCCGAAGCGCATTTGTGAGGTCAGCCACTGTGGATGAGAAGGGCTGGCTTGCAGTCTCCGCTCAAATGCATCCCAAAGGTGTTAAGGGTTGGAGGTCAGGACTCTGTGCAGGCCAGTCAAGTTCCTCCACCCCAAAACGTGTGCAGGCCAGTCAAGTTCCTCCACCCCAAACGTGCTCATTCATGTCTTTATGGGTCTTGCTTTGGGCACTGGTGCGTAGTCATGTAGGAACAGGAAGGGGCCATCCCCAAACGGTTCCAAAAGTTGGTAGCATGAAATTGTCCAAAATGTCTTGGCTTGCTGACACCTTAAGAGTTCCCTTCACTGGAACTAAGGGGCCAAGCCTAACTCTTGAAAAAACAACCCCACACCATAACCCCCCCCCCGCACCAAATGATTTGGGCCAGTGCACAAAGCAAGGTCCAGAAAGACATGGATGAGCAAGTTTGGGGTGGAGGAATGTGACTGGCCTGCACAGAGTCCTGACTTCAACCCAATAGAACAGCTTTGGGATGAATTAAAAGTGGAGACTGTGAGCCAGACCTTCTTGTCCACATCAGTGCATGACTGCATGAATGCGCTTCTGGAAGAATGGTCAAACATTCCCAAAGACACAGTCCTAAACCTTGTAGACAGCCTTCCCAGAAGAGTTGAAGCTGTCAAAGCTGCAAAGGGTGGGCCAACTCAATTTTGAACCCTAAGGACTAAGACGCAATTAAAGCTCACATGTGTGCTTAGGCAGGCATCCAAATACTTTTGCTAATATATAGTGTACCTGTATGAGAAGCCTCTGGCAGCAGAGGCCCTCTAAGGCACAAGGCCCTGCATAATAGGTCCATGGCAGTAACCTACAGTACATCTAAACATGTGCACTAGAACTAGTACGCACCTTGCCTTTGACTATCTTCCATCAGAGGCTTCTCAAATACAGGTAATAAAGAATAATTTCACTGCAAAAGGTTGTACTGAGGAAGACATAACTACTCAAATACAATTTGTAAATCTTAGTTACAGATTTTAATTTAGCTAGTTATAAGCCATCTAATGCTGAATTTTAAGGTTATAGTATCCTTTAAATCCATGTTTTAATGGTAATTATAGGTAGTAATGCTGTAACTAGCCCAGGTTAGTTAATTACAGTCCCCACCACATTTTTTTTTAAAAGTACAACTCCAGTTATATTCCCAGAATACAACATGAAGGATCTATTCTGTTACATATAACCTTTTTTTCTGGATGGACACTTTTGATAAGCACTTCCTAGTAGAATGCACAAAGTCGACAACAGTCAAATCCTGTAAGAAGCTCCACACCACCACCTTCCACTACAAAAAGCATTTAACACACAACCAAAGTGGAGTTTTATTTTAATATGTGACTAAAATAGTTATGCTCAAAGCAGATCCTCGACCGTCTTTGTGATTACCATGTTCAGTGTAGTGCAGAAATATTTAATGTACACCGACTTTATTTTAAGTGTGATCATAGATGAAAAACAAAATCTGTATTTCTTTATTGCGTTGTGATGCTGGTGTCACTAGCTGTATGAATTAAGTACTTACAGCCGATTCCTTCTCCTAGTGGTGCCATCATTTCTATTTTTAACATCTTCTGTGTGTAGTTTAATGCTGGCCATACATGTATAGATTTTAATTAAAAAAATTTAGTTTTGGGAACATTTGTTTGATTTTCTAATTGTTAGAGTGGTCAAATCAATGTTTGTTTTTGACCAGTCACAAGAAAGTTTGAACGGAAAGCGCATGGTTTCGTTCAGGAATTACATTAATTTTAAAAGTCAAATTTTCGATTGACATTTATCCATTCATTAAATGTACAAAGAATTTTCGTATAAATATTCTCGCCTGAAATTCTACTAGAAAATGGCCAGCATTAAAAAGTATTTCTAGCTAAAACTTTTATTTTTGGCTTTTAGTTTTGAAAAGAGTGGAGTAAAGAATACATTATCAGGTTTCTATTGTTTTTAACAGACCAAACAGGGAGATTTTTGCATCACATCTTTTCCTTATGAATAGAACAGGAAATGGGGAGTATTCTTGCCAATGGCTGCATGCAGTTAATTCAGAAGAAAGATTTGAATTCTTTATCCAAACCCAAAAACAAAAATTTTGGCTTAAGTTCCACTGCCTCAAAAATATATCTGTATGAGCACTGACAAAACTATTAAAACTATTAACCGCAGGCAACAAGCTAACAAATGAAAGAAATAAAAAAGTTTCACTACAAATAATTCATGTTTGGTATGTCAAACCTGAGCTTACGCTTTAATAGTAATGCAAAGAGCAATGGTGTGCACCACACAGACCGCAATGGCAGATCACTTTCAGAAGGAACTAAACTAGTCACATTCTTATTGGTTGTTTGTCACAGGACATCATTACGGCCTGCAACAAGTTATTAAATAACATCCATTCTAAAATTACAAGGGTCATGATAAACTGCAATAAAAACAGACTAAGATGCCAAAAAAACCCCCTTAAAAACATAAAGAGTGCGCAGTCTTTGACTATTAATCTGTTCATATCATCATGCACATGTTATCTGCTGCCGAGACATTATTCAGGCCAGCCAAATGGATAGCCAAGACTGACACCACATCAGGAAATGCAAACAAATATTAAACATACAAGGGATAAGGGAGCAAAGTGCAATAAGTTAAAAAAAAAAAAAAACTTGGGGAAAAATGTAAAAGGTTTTTTTACCTGTTGAATGGAAAACTCTGTAAGGGACCTCATTTAATCTACAGGGTCAATTTTCATCTTTACATTTACTCTACTGTCCAACAAAGCTGTATTATAGTGCTCTTAAATCAAGATTACAACTTAAAGTTAGACAGTGAGCCCAAATTTTGGTCAATACTAGAGCTGCAACAAAAATCTGAAATAATGTCGTCCCCTTTTTTTGAACTGGAGGTGAGGCAAATGCAGAGGAGAGGAATTCTCCATGTTACAACAGGGAAGTCAAAAGTAGAAGTGAAAAGTTTTGTCCTGGAAAATCCCTCCACAGCATCATCTCTCTGATCTATCTTCTATGGAGAGTATACTTGAGAGTTATGGCAGAACATCATTTATCCATGGGTTCAAAACAGTTCACGCTAACCTAATTCTTACATGTTTCTCCTTTTCCAGAACACAGGACATCAAAACCATACAAAATAAACATGGCCTTGTGAATTAAAGGGATTCCAAACGTTTTTCTTGAAAATAACAAATATGCCATACTTACCTACTCTTTGCAATGGTTTTGCAAAGAGCAGCACAGATACTTCTCTTCTGGGGTCCGCCCTCCGTTGCTCTTGGCTCCTCCCCCAACCAATGCCTCCAAAGCAAGCTTGCTATGCAGGCACTCGTGCATGCTCGCTCCCAAGCCTTGCTGTCTGTGCCTATTGACACAGAAAGCAGGACTCGGCCTGCTACCCTGTCAATGGCTGTATTACACAGGAGCCAATGGCTTCCACTCGTCTCTGAGCCAATGAGGAGGGAGAGTAGCCTCTGCTCTTACGCACAGCGCTGGATCGAGATCGGGCTCTGGTAAGTAGAAGGGGAAGAGGGGGGTGGGTGGAACTACATGTAGGTTTTTTACCTTAATGCAGAGAATGCATAAACGTGGTTGTCAACCCCATTCTTCAAATTTTTAGCTAAGCACATATCTGTAGTGTTTACTTATCTCCCTCCAAAGCTCCAAGTGTTGTTTCTCTGGTGCTTCATTCCTCGGTTATCAGCATGCCACTTTTGAAATGATCTCTGACACCTGAGATAACATGAGCTCAAAATTTGCAAAAAAGGAGGGAAATAAAAATGGAGCTCGTCTATTCTGAATACAGCTCTGCATGTTCCTTTTCTCTGCCTTTGTGGAGGGGGGGGGGGGGGTGTCTCTTTTTGCCAATCAGCTTACACAGTGCAAGTTCCGTCTCCTCACCCTCCCCTATGTACTGCTAAAAGATGAAGAAACTATTTCCACACAATCTGCTCTTTTTAAAGGGTGTAGAAAGGGGAAGACAGCAGATATACAAGTAAAACTTGTGTAGGAGGATTGGTTTCATCTCTGTATCATTTGAGGCTATTTACTTCACTAGGTCTATGTGAGGATTTACAACCACTTTAAAGTGACTGTAAAGTCTTTTTTTTTGGTTAAAAATAACAAACATGTTATACTTGCCTGCTCTGTTAAGTGTGCACAGAGCAGCCCAGATCCTTCTCTTCTTGGTTCTCTCTTCGGTGCTCCTGGCCACTCCCTCCTGTTGAGTGCCTCCACAGCAAGCAGCTTGCTAAGGGGGCACCAGAGCCAAGCCACAGCACCCTGTGTCTAATCAGACACAGACCCGCGGCACCGCCCCCTCTCTCTCTCCTCCTTGACTCGGTGAATTTGATGGACAGCAGCGGGAGTCAATGGCACCACGCTACCGTCTCAGCTAATGCGGAGTGAGAGTCTCAGGCAGCTGAGACACCCCTGCAACATCCCTGGATAAAGATAGGCTCAGGTAAGTATTGGGGGGGGGGGGGGGGCTGCTGCATACAGGCAGCTTTTTATCCTAATGCATAGAATGCAGTAGGATAAAAAAAACCTTCTGCCTTTAGAACCAATTTAAAGCTGGGATGAAGAAAATATAAAAAAAGGAAAAACTGATCATGCCAAATTTGTTCTCCTTTTAATTAGAAAACAAAATTAAAATACTATTTTAGTTGGTTTGGCAAATGATGTTCTTCCAGTTTTCATAAAAGGCTTAAAGAAATAAATCTGCACACCGGTTAGGAAGAATCCATTGTAACTAACTCGACTGGGAAGCCTGCAACTGAAAAAAAAAAAAACTCCTCTGAACCCTGGACCGCATGCTAATCCCAGAGCAGTCACATCAGCTAAAATTGAACTTCACTACCTCTAGTACACAGCTGTGGCGGGGGGGGGGGGGATGGGGTTTGGAGTCTATTTGCCAGAGAATTCTCAGTCAAGTATTGTGATGATAGATCTACTTTAATAGAAAAACCATGCCCTTTTTCTGTTAAGTTTGCAAATAATGCAAATAAGATTAATGCTCCAATATAGGTTTGAAGGAAATGTGTTCTTGATCCAACCTCACTGAGGAGTGTCACAACTCAAACACCAACAATGTAAACACCACTACACACTGTACACAACTGTCCTGATCAACAAAGGATCTGGGAGGGAAAAACAATCCTGGCACTCATTGAAAACTGCATTTTTTTGTTTGATCCAATCCTGCATGTGCCAGAATGACATGTGCTGCAGGCCTCTTTGGCACTGGAGGGGTTAGTAGAAAATATTTAGCTTAAAAAAAATGGGTGCAGGACACTGCAATAAGCAGAACAGTCACCACCTGACTGCCCATGTCCTACAATGCAATGTTCTGTTAATTTTCCCATTCACGCTCTAAAAATGTAAATTGGGTTTAATTAAATAAACTGGTCACAAACCCTGCCCCCCCCACCCGCCTATCCAAGCTCCCATTTGACTTAATTGGAGCCAGTTAAACCTGAAATATAAAGGTGAAACACTTTCTGGCACTATAAGATAAAATATTTCTATTAAAAAAAAAAAAACACAAGAGAAACAAATAACTAAAATAACCAAATAGTAAGAAAGTGCCTGAAACATGTTACCAGCATTTAGAGCCCTTTCAGATACAAGGCAGAAAAAGGTATAAAGTAGTTTAAGAAACCAAAACAGAACAAAATATATGGATTTTCCATTAAATTTCCAGGGAAGGTCCATAAATGTACATTAATGAAGGTCAACAGGGTCTGATGTTCACACTGCGCTAAGTCTGTTCATCTATACTCAGATGATCTGTGTCTGAAGATCTTAAACATTTGGTTTCCTCTTCCTTTTTCCTTCTTTCTAGTTCCCATTCCACAAAGGTGTCAAAGAGGCTGGGCCAGGCCTCATCCTCACTGTAGTTGCTAAGGTCGGGTCCAATCACCTGAGTAAAGTTTAGGAACATGTTCCATGTGTCTCGGGAGATTCCCTTGATTCCTGAGGGGTTCTCAATTAGGAAGTCTAACCATTGGTCCAAAATGATGGGTTTGTTCTGGGTAAATACTAACTTCCAGAGGGCAATGGCTATTTCCCGGTGAAGTGACCGCTGCCCTTCTTCTGAGTCCAAGCCAAATTGAAAAGTGAAGCGATAAAGATCCTTAAACTTATCTTCTTGCTTGGCTTCATTTAAGAGATTGGAAAACCTGTTGCATATTCCTTCAATGCTGTCTGCATTTATTGCCTTGCATCCTTCAAAAAACTCTTTCCTGCAAGGAAGCAAGAGAAAAAAAAAAAACAACAAATCTGAAAAGTTCATTGAAACAAAAATTATTTTGGAAATTATTAACTGTGTATGGAAAGGATAGACAAATACTGGTTAGCAGTTAGGGTGGAGGGGGAGGCACTAGGCAGTTAGTAATTGCACCCCTTGTAGCAAGCCTCAGACTAGACATCACTGTAACCTCTTGCTTTACAGTTCTCTTAGGCTGAAAAAGTGATGTAAATGTATTAACTGCATATTTACAAAAGTGGATTTTTTATTAAGGGAATATGCATCACTTTATATTAACCGCTTGCCGACCGCCGCACGACTATATACTGCGGCGTTCAGCCCCTCACAGGCAGAGTGACGTATCGGTACGTCACTAGCCTGGGAGGGTCTGGGGAGCGAGCGCGCGCGGGTCACGGACCCCCCCGCGCGTGTGACACTCTGCGATCAGCGGGGGAGAGGGAGAAAGTCAGGCAGCTTGTGTAAACAAGCTGCCTGTCATTCTCCTCGGTGTAAAGACACTGATCACACGGATCTACTATGTAGATCTGTTGATCAGTGTCCTTACAGCTCAAGCCACAGCCAATCACAGTAGAAAGCAGGTCCCTAGGGACACACACAGCCCCTCCCTCCCAAATAAAGTTAACCCCTTCACTACCAGTGTATTTTTACAGTAACAGTGCATATGTATAGCACTGATTACTGTAGAAATGTCACTGGTAACCCCAAAAGTGTCAAAAATGTCAGTCAAGGGTCCGATCTGCCCGCCCCAATGTCGCAGTAACGCAAAAAAAAAAAAAAAAAAAAAAAAAAAACGCAGATCGCCGCCATTACGCGTAAAAAAAAAAAAAAAAAAAAACAACAAAAATGACAAAAATCTTTCCCTTTGTTAGTAAACGCGATAACTTTTGCGCAAACCAATCAAAATACGCTTTTTGCGATTTTTTTTACTAAACATAGGTAGCATAAAACAAATTGGCCGAAAATGTTAAAAAATTTTGATTTTTACATTTTTTTTGGGGGGAATTTCATATAAAAAAAAATGTGAAAAATATTGTTATTTTTGCAAAATTGACGCTCTTTTTTTGTTTATAGCGCATGATCAAAAAATCGCACAGGTGATCAAATACCACCAAAAGAAAGCTCTGTTTGTGGGGAAAAAAAAGGACGCCAAATTCGTTTAGGTACAGCGTCGCACGACCGCGCAATTGTCCGTTAAAGTCACGCAGTGCTGAATCGCAAAATACCCCCTGGTCGTTTAGCAGCCAAATCCTCCGGGCTTAAGTGGTTAATCAGACTTTGCGTTACAGCAAAAGAGCAACTCTGATTTTCTAGAGATTACTGCACATACTGCTACATTAATTACATACACTTGCTAGGTCCTTCTTATGCTTAAAGGCTTTTCACCATCAACATATCGGTACAAGTAAACCTTTCAGCTATTACATGCCTTATTTTGGACTCGGTGACAAATACTAGAGGTCTGTGCTGGTCTACATAATGCAGGCAGATCATGGCAGGTGGGAGGGGGTCATGCTTTGCCTCCATGATCAAAAGAACTGATATCCATTGAATTAAAGGGGTGGGCCAGGGACAATGGGCTAGAGAGAAAAGGGCTAGAGGATGTGGAATGTATGCCAGCCAGGAAATAAGGTGACTTTCTGCAGCTTCTAAAGCGCACTGAGTGAAGCTTACAGTGTGCAGTGAAATCAGAGTAAGCAATTTCAATGCAGCAGAGGAACCTGTATAACTGTGCAAGACTGAAGGTAAGGCTAGAGTTGGGCTTTAACCAGACAGGTCTTAAAGCAGTTCTTCAGTCCTCTATTAAAAAATTACAATACCTGTAGCGACTTTCGATAATTAGACACTTACCTCTCCCAGGATCCAGCCGTGACCTCACCTGGCCGGTTTCTCTTGCAGGCTTTGGTCCCCAGGCACACCGGCTGGCTGTGACTGCCTGCGGCTTCACAGCTGACTGCTCACTTCCCTTGTGTGAGCCACCCTGTGCTATCTGATTGGTCCCACAGCTTTCTGGGACCTGTGACATGTCCCAGAAGGCTGAAAGGGGAGGAGGGGGCTGAACTTCTGCTTGGATCGCCGTGGCTATCTATCCTGAATTAAGGGAATGGGTACCTCCTCTCAAAAACATAGGTAACCCCCCCCCCCCCCCCAAAAAAAAAATAAATAAAAAATGTTGTGCCAAAAATTTAAGGAAAAGAGGGGGAGGAGAAGAGTGCAACTTCCCCTTTTGAGTGACGATCTGGTTTAATCCCCAAAATGATGCAGAAGTTTATTTTTCAATGTGACAAATAATTAATCAGACATGACCCTAGTGTAGTCAAGGGGTTTACAGTGATTGTAGACAAATTAGTATTACTTGAGGTAACTCAATGAAAGGACACTGAAAAACACATCAGGGATGGGGAAAAAAATCTTTAACTGCTGCCAAAGTGCATCTACTAAAGACTGACTTAGGTAAGGGGGGGGGGGGGGTACACCTATGCAGTCAAATATTTTCTTTTTTTTTTATTGGAATTAATTTAAACCACTTTGCAGTTATTGGTTTTCACTTTGACATGAAATCAATTTCAGATCAGAGGAAACACAAAGCATAACTAAACCCAAACAGAACAAGTTAACAGATTGTAGTTTCAAGATCCTTTACAAGTACTAAAAATACCTGCTGAGCTTTGCCGAATTGTCCCTGCCACCTCCTGTAAACTCAACTGCAAGCAAAACAATATTATCTTTTATTTTGTAAACCATTCCCCATGTAATGGAAATCAACATGGAAGACATATTTGTAGTCCCACCTGAGGACCACCAGGTGAAACTAAATGGAAAAAAAAGCGTGAAAGACCAAAACTAAATGTAGCGGCCATTTCTAAAGACTGATCAGCTGCAATGTATTACATTATTGTTTCTGGTTTTAAATTGACTTGCAATTTAAAGTTCTTGCATTAAGTACACATACCTAGTAAACTTGCACATGGTTGCAGCCTGGAATTTCCAAGCTAGAACTAACACTCTAAACTCCGTTGGGTCCACACTCAGATCATTACAAAACCGTTCCATGCCTTCTTCTAAGATGGCATCTTCCCGTTCATCCTTGTATCTCCTAAATAATTCTTCAATCCTTTGCAAGGATGACACTTCTGCTCCCAGCCCTGGCTCTTTCTTCTTTCCATCACCACTTGGTGCCTGGGGAGGACATGACTCTACTGTGGCATCCTGTGCTTTCTTTGTTCCATTGACCAAGATGTCTCCTGAGGCTTTACCACCAGCAGATGGGTGTTCTTCCTTGTGTCCTGAGCTTCTCTTATGTGACTTGTTAGAGTCCCTTTCACCGTTTTTACTGCCTAGTGTGGATGATGGATTTTTACACTTGGTGACACACTGGCCCATGTTGAGTGTGTCCAGTTTTAGAGCAGTCTGTCTTGTACCAGACACTGTCTCGGCCAATGTGCGATACACATCAACATACCCTCCTGAGAAGCTGTCTAACCTAGAAAATAAAAGAGAAGTTAAATGTTAGCTAAAGAAAAGTACCCATTATACTATCAAAGCACAATATTTGTAATCATCATCTGTTCCATTCTTCTGGATTAGTGTTACAACTAGAGAAAAAAAGAAAAAACACGTTACAGATTCTGTGTAACACCTCTGTGCAAAGTAAAGTGATATCACTTTATCCATGTGCAGTTTTATAGTACACCTCTGTGCACTGTACAGTATCATGTTAACCATGCACTCTGTGTACTGTATAGAAATAGAACCTTATCTGTGCAGTTCTATAATACACCTATGAGCCCTATACAGCAATATCACTGAGTGCAGTTCTAGAAAACACCCCTGCGCACTAAACAATCTCACTTTTTCAGCATGCAGTTCTGTAGTACACCTGCGTGTACTGTAAAATCTTATCACTATTGGCGCTTTTCCACTGCATGGAACCGAACGGTTCGGCTCGCTTTTGTGCTTATCCACTGCTGGTACCGCATGGTATAGTGTAGGAACGGTTCGATACGGTACGGCGGCGCTTTTCCACTGCATGGAACCGAACCGAATTTGGGTCCTGTGTTCCTCCTATTGAGGAATGCAGGTCTCTGTTTATCCAGTGAGCCCATCCACCACAGTGTTAGAAAGCACCCCCCAGGCACACATTAACCCTTTGTTCGCCCAGGTGGAAACCCCTTCCCTGCCAGTGTCATTAGTACAGTAATAGTGCATATTTTTAGCACTGATTACTGTAGTAATGTCACTGGTCCCCCCCAAAATTGTCAAAAATGTCAGTTAGGTGTCTGATCTGTCCGCCGTATTGTCAAAGTCCCGCTAAAAATCACTGATCGCTGCCATTATTAGGAAAAAATAAATGAATAAAAATGACAAATCTTTCCCCTAGTTTGTAGACACGATAACTTTTGCACAATCCAATCAATATACACTTATTGGGATTTTTTTTACCAAAAATGTGTAGCAGAATACATATTGGCCTAAAATTATGAAAACATTTTGATTTTTAAATTTGGAATGTTACATAGGAGAACGTAAAAAACTGCTGTGTAATTGGGCCTATAAAATACCTGGCTGATCCTGCCTGGTTCTGCTCCAACCCCTGTAAACTGACCACGGTTTATCATGGCTGCTGAGCCCTGACACTGATCAATTTACATGCCTCCGTCATCCGCAGCTCTCCTCGGTCCCCCTCTCCCTGCCCCTCAGCTCTGTGTCAGGGCCTGCCCCTCCCCTCCTGCTGCTGAAATAACTGACATTTTTAGGCAATCCCGTGTTCGATAATGCTATGTGCCCCATTAAAAAAATGCCACTCTGTTCCTCATTTTAGAGCGCTGCTTGACGCTCACATGGCCGCCTGTCGCTGTCCTCCTGACTGATGCCAGCAGGGGATTCTCAGCCCCTTCCGTTGTAGCCGTCAGATCAGAAGAGGGAACGGCGGGAGGTCATGTGACCACCTCTCTGAAATAAGGAATAGAATGGCATTTTTTAAATAAAGCACATACACTAGGGCGCATAGCATTATCCAACACGGGATTGCCTGAGAATTACCAAGTGGGGTACAACCACTTTAGGGCTACATGCATAAATGTTATGCCTTCCTGAAGCAGCTGGCAAGACTGGCAAAACCCACTGGGTCACTGGTTTCCACAGATCCCACTAAGAATAAATATTTTGCTCTCTAAAGATGGATTTTATATATGAATAAAAAATATTTTAGTTATGAGCTCTGGATTGAGTAAGGAAGGATTAGAACACCTTATATTGCTGCTCATGTCCCCACTAGGTAGATTCACCCTCTCAAATTTTCTTGTTGACTAATGTTCAAAGTTCTCAACAAGAAGTGACGGAAAATCTCCCACTGCAAATACCTGATCCAATGACAACTAAGGAATCTCCCTCACTTCGTTAGGATTTCAAATCACTTCCTGTAGCTTCTACAAGACAGGAAGTGAAAGGAAATCTAATGGGACACAGACAGCCAATGGAGATGGACAGAGCGGCCCTGAACCTCCTCTTCTCGGGTCCCCCACCGGCACTCCTGGCTCCTCCTATTTGTCCAGTGCCCCCATGGGAAGCCGCTTTCCATGGGGCACTAGTGTATGCTCGATCCCAAGCCCCGCTGCTGCGTCCATTGACACAGACAGTGGGACTCTGCCCCGTCCCCCACCACAGACTTTGATTGACAGCACTCCCAGTGCCCCAGCAAAGCCAGTGAGACCAGGAAAAGGGGAGAAAAAAAAAAGAAAAAGCTGCAGATGTGCACAGCGCTGGATCGAATGAGGGCTCAGATAAGTATGGGGGGGGGGGGGCAACATTGGATGCCTAAAAATGTTTTACCTTAACCACTTTAAATTCATTTCATTTTGGTTTTAACAATACAAAAAGGTGAAAAAGTCCAAGGTGTTGAACACCTATACAAACCAATGTAGGCATTTTTCACAGAACACAATAGCAATCTGCTCTGAGTTATAATTGGTGTACCCCCTCTCAAAATACAGCAACTTGACCAATAGCCGTTATATTAAATAAATATAAATATGTAAGATAATATGTAAGATAACATAAAAAAGAAGATATTCTGCAATCAAGATGCTCTGTACTAAGGCCTGTCAAAATAACATACAAATTCCATTTTCGCTTGGTGCAAGGACTGAGAACGTTAAAGTGCTGCTAAACCCACCACAGTAAAAATCAGTCTGTATATGCAATAAAGCATGCTTGTTATACTCACTGTGGAACCTAAAGGAATAATCCCCTGTATTGTGTAAAAATGCTGTTTGATCCTGTCTTCTCTGATCCTCCCCTTCTTACACAGTCCCCAAACCATCTCCTAATAGTACAGAGCCTTGGGGCATGCTTAGTTTGGTGTGTATTGCTAGAGAGTTTATTTTTTTTTTTTCTTGGGAGGGAGCATGTGATCAGCATAGGGCCAAACAGCACTGTCCAGACAGAGGGACAGGGGTCCTGCAGCCTCATAGGACAATCAGGGGAGAATGAAAACTTCTTCTACAAGCTTTAACCAGTTAGTGACAGAAGTCACAAGACTGCTATATACTGTTGATGAGAAAAGGTATTTAGCAGTTTATATTTACTAAACAATTGCATTTCCAAGTTGTGTGTACTGATATAATAAATGCAGGGTCTTGGGTTTAGTAACACTTTAAGCACTCTAAAGAGACCACTGAACACAACTGGTCCTCTTAGAAAAAAAAAAAAAAGACCAAACAGAAATGGCAACAGACATTAGACAGCCATAATTGACCTACAGAAGTCCCCAATTAGGAAAACAAGCAAATGATTTGTGGAATAGATTTTTTTTATAGCTGCACCAATCAGTATGGCTTTAAACCATAAAATGAGCCATAACCATGACTGAAAACAAGCAGCTGTCACACCTTCATTTAACAGAGCTAGTTATTTTAACAAGGCCCTTGTGACCTTGGCACAGTTGAACAGCAGTCTGTTTATGCCAGGCCATAGCAGAATTGATATCTAAATACCAGCCTTAAAGTGGAACTATAGAAAAAAAATAAAAAAACATATATGATGTAGTCGGTCAATAGCCTCAATACAGCCAGTCTGTTTTTTTGTGTCCTCGTAATATAGTTTTATTACTCTTATATACTGCTGGTAAAGCAGGCCATGCAATGCATTAGGGCTGCAACTAACAATTAATTTGTCTGTCGACTAATCTATCGATTATTTTTACGATTAGTCGACTAATCTAACGATTATTTTTAATTTTATTTTTTTTGCTTGAGTGTTTTTTTGATTAGCTAATTAATCCTGTAATTAATACAGACCCCTCAGTAAGCCCCCTCCCAGTACAGACCCCTCAGTAAGCCCTCCCAGTACAGACCCCATAGTAAGCCCCCTCCCAGTACAGACCCCATAGTAAGCCCCCTCCCAGTACAGACCCCATAGTAAGCCCCCTCCCAGTACAGACCCCACAGTAAGCCCCCTCCCAATACAGACCCCACAGTAAGCCCTCTCCCAGTACAGACCCCACAGTAAGCCCCCTCCCAGTACAGACCCCATAGTAAGCCCCCTCCCAGTACAGACCCCACAGTAAGCCCCCTCCCAGTACAGACCCCACAGTAAGCCCCCTCCCAGTACAGACCCCACAGTAAGCCCCCTCCCAGTACAGACCCCACAGTAAGCCCCCTCCCAGTACAGACCCCACAGTAAGCCCCCTCCCAGTACAGACCCCACAGTAAGCCCCCTCCCAGTACAGACCCCACAGTAAGCCCCCTCCCAGTACAGACCCCATAGTAAGCACTCTCCCAGTACAGACCCCACAGTGAGTAAGCCCCCTCCCAGTACAGACCCCATAGTAAGCCCCCTCCCAGTACAGACCCCATAGTAAGCACCCTCCCAGTACAGACCCCACAGTAAGCACCCTCCCAGTACAGACCCCACAGTAAGCCCCCTTCCCAGTACAGACCCCATAGTAAGCCCCCTCCCAGTACAGACCCCACAGTGAGTAAGCCCCCTCCCAGTACAGACCCCATAGTAAGCACCCTCCCAGTACAGACCCCACAGTAAGCACCCTCCCAGTACAGACCCCACAGTAAGCCCCCTTCCCAGTACAGACCCCATAGTAAGCCCCCTCCCAGTACAGACCCCACAGTGAGTAAGCCCCCTCCCAGTACAGACCCCATAGTAAGCACCCTCCCAGTACAGACCCCACAGTAAGCCCCCTCCCAGTACAGACCCCACAGTAACCCCCCTTACCAGTACAGACCCCACATTAACCCCCCTCCCAGTACAGACCCCATAGTAAGCACCCTCCCAGTACAGACCCCACAGTAAGCCCCCTCCCAGTACAGACCC
This sequence comes from Pelophylax lessonae, assembly GCF_965119305.1. Classification (NCBI taxonomy): domain Eukaryota; kingdom Metazoa; phylum Chordata; class Amphibia; order Anura; family Ranidae; genus Pelophylax; species Pelophylax lessonae. Next base: position 112,121,737 of record NC_138773.1, on the reverse strand, counting down.
CTCCCAGTACATACCCCATAGTAAGCACCCTCCCAGTACAGACCCCACAGTAAGCCCCCTCCCAGTACAGACCCCATAGTAAGCACCCTCCCAGTACAGACCCCACAGTAAGCCCCCTTCCAGTACAGACCCCGCAGTAAGCCCCCTCCCAGTACAGACCCCACAGTAAGCCCACCTCCCAGTACAGACCCCATAGTAAGCACCCTCCCAGTACAGACCCCACAGTAAGCCCCCTCCCAGTACAGACCCCTCCCAGTACATACCCCATAGTAAGCACCCTCCCAGTACAGACCCCACAGTAAGCCCCCTCCCAGTACAGACCCCATAGTAAGCACCCTCCCAGTACAGACCCCACAGTAAGCCCCCTCCCAGTACAGACCCCATAGTAAGCCCCCTCCCAGTACAGACCCCATAGTAAGCACCCTCCCACCTAGTACAGACTTAGTAAGCCCCCTCCCTGCAGCCAGTCAGTAGGAAAGACCCTAGATGTCTAGTATGTAGGACTGTGCCCACCCACTCATGTCCCAGGAGCTGTGGGGACTGACTGCTGGTAACATAAAGAAAGCCATGTGCACTCACTTGTTGGGCCCCCTCATTGAACTTCTGCAGGCTGAAGTCCTGGTCCAAGAAGGTCTGGATAAGGAGTACGTAGACTCTTGTTCTCATCCAGATGAAGGGATTGGGGAGGCTGGCGCTGCTTGCTGTACTCCCGCCTGATACATCGCTGCTCCGCTGCAGCTTGGGGCAGGAATGGGAGCCGCATGGGCTGAGCTTGGTCCCCTCAGACTCAAGCAGGACACTCGGAGCGCCGTCCACACATCCTGTGCACCTACTAATCCGTCCCCGGGAAACACAGGACTCAGCTGAAAGGGGCCGCTTACTACTAGGAGCCCGGGGAAGGTGATTTCACCCGGCCGGCAATGCTTCAAGCGGCGCTGCGGCCGGCCAGGGTGCGTGTGACGTCACGTGTAGACGCGTCGACGCCTTTCACGCACGTCGACGATTTTTTGTAGTCGACTACGTCGACTATGTCGACGCGTCGTGGCAGCCCTACAATGCATCCTCGTTGTAAGTTCACTTTTAAAAAATGTAAGCAGCTGGGCAGACAAGAGGATGGGCAGAGGGGCCAGCTGTCAATTTGTCCATTCCTGCGGTCAGTTTTTTAACACACCAACTTGTCATCACCACCCTGCCTCTTCACCTAGTCCAATCAGAGAATGCTTTGTGCTTTGCAAAAATGTAAAGTGAGCTTTAAACCACCATTAATTCTTCCACTTGCACAAAGTCAAGGAATTTGTAGGATTAGAGACAGGTGTATTAACCAGTTATACCAGGCATGTGCTAATGATCATCAACTTCATATGTCCTCAAAATATCAACCCAAACTAACCACTTCGGTCCTCCCAGGACCTCCTGCTCCCTAGCTCCCTTGTCACCTCCTCCCATGCTCCCCTTCCAGCGAGCTTCACCTATCCTTTGGAATTCCCTACCGCAATCTGTCTGGGTATCTCCTAATCCAGTGTATCTCAGTGACACCAGTGTTGACAGCGATGGGTTAAACAAGGTTGCTGTGCAGGCGATCAACACCATCCTTAACACTGATGACATCACTGGTTGTTAGGATGCTGGTGTCTGGAAGGTTTAAATAGTGCACAATAAAATCCTGTTGCTTTGTGCAACTAAAAGGCAGGCTTGATCCACCTGCTGGCTTGTATACATTTTTGGGCAATTTTTAGGCATCTTGCCAAGGCTCCCTTGAAGATACCTCAAGGCAGCCTGAATGAAAAAAGCGGTCCTAATCTATCCATCTTTAGACGATCCCTGAAAACCCCTCTCTTTAAAAGAAGCCTACTCTGCTTCTAACTAATACACTGTCTTTACATTCTGTATTACTTGACCCTCTCTGTTAAATTGCAAGTTCCAACGAGCAGGGCCCTTTGCTCCTCTTGTACCAAAATTGTATTGTAACTAATTTGTTTTGTAAAGTGCTGCGCAAACTGTTGGCGCTATTAAACCACTTCTGGACTGGAAGATTTTCCCCCTTAATGACCAGGTCATATTTTGCGATTCGGCACTGCGTTATTTTAAAGGACAGTTGCATGGTTGTGCGACGCTGTATCCAAATAAAATTGATGTCCTTTTTCCCCACAAATAGAGCTTTCTTTTGGTGGTATTTGATCACCTCTGCGATATTTATTTTTTGCGCTATAAACAAATAAAGAGCGACAATGCTGAAAAAAAAAAAAAAAAAAAAAAAAATGTATGTATATGTATATATGTGTGTGTGTGTGTGTATATATATATATATATATATATATATATATATATATATTTCACTTTCTATATAACATTCCCCAAAAAAAATAAATTTAAAATTCAAAATTGTTTAACATTTTAGGCCAATTTGTTTTCTGCTACATTTTTTTAAAAATCTTTTTTTTACCAAAAATAAGACGCAATAAGCGTATTTTGATTGGTTTGCGCTAATGTTATCGCATCTACTACTTATCTCCTGATCTCAAGCCATGGTCAGGTAGGACCAAGAAAGATAGCAGCCACAGCTGCTATAAATAATTGTTTGGGATACAAAGAAAAACCGACAGGTAATCTCAGGAGAAATACAGGCTGCTCTGAAAAAAAAAAAAAAAAATTGGATTTTTGACTTACCGTAAATTCGATTTCTCTGATATTCATTGACAGACACAGCTCCTGATCATCTTAACCATTGGGTTATACTGCCCCTTACAGGAGTGGGACACTAGGCAGAAAAAAAAAAAGCCTGGCTATGGGCAGTCCCAGGGGGGGGGGTATACTCCCTCTCTCTGCTATAGGTACTCAGTTTTGTTACAAGTAGTCTTAGAAGAAATACAACTCCACAGAGGGGTGAGTGCGGTGTCCGTCAATGATCATCAGAGAAATGGATTTTACGGTAAGTCAAAAATACAATTTTCTCTTCCGTTCATTGACGGACACAGCTCCTGATCTTTGTAACCTTTGCGATGTCCCAATGCAGTGTTAAGCATGAGGAGTGGGAACAGCAAAAAATTCCCAAGGCTAAACAATAGCCAACCAGACATCAGGAGCTTAACCAAAACAACTGGTGCCAACCTGAAAAGAACAATACAACCTTAAAGAGGACCAGGTCCTCTAAACAGCAGCCTGCAAAACTTTTCAGCCAAAAGAACCACCTGCAGATGCCAACACATCCACTTTATAGAGCTTTGTGAAAGTGTGCACTGACGAACAGGTGGCCTCTTTGCAATCCTGTGTCACTGACGCCTGATGACGGAAGGCCCAGGAGGCACTGAGCACCCAAGTAGACTGCACCTAGACAGAGGAAGGAGAAACCCGACCCCTGATGGAATAGGCCTGAATCACCATCTGCGACCATTTCCAGATGGATCAGACAGAGGAAGCAGACAACCCTTTCCTAGGCCCATCCATGAGCACAAATAGAGAGTCTGACTTCCTAAAAGACTCTGTAGCTGCCCGGTACACCCTAATTGCCCAAAACACATTCAAGGCATGCAAAGCAATTACCTTTGGATGTTTTGGCCTGGGACAAAGGGAAGGCAACACAATGACTTCATGCAAGTGAAAATCAAGATCCGAGCCACCGAAAAAGAGCATGGATGAACCCCAAGAGACTCACACCATGCAATATACGTCTTCCACGTACAATGGTAGATCTTCCTAGAAGTAGATTTCCTAGCTTTTAACAGCGTTGGAAACACTGACTCAGAAAAACATCTATCCATTAGCCAAGCCGTCAAAGCCAGCGACTATTATCCAGCAGATTATGCAGCAGAATGGAAGATTGGTCAGTGCACTTCTTGCCCCGCTGGTGATTGACATAAGCCATGGCCGTGGAACTGTCAGACTGAATGCGCACTGGACATCCCTGAAGATGATCCGTCCAATGTTCCAGGCACAGTCTGATCGCTCAGGAGGTCCAAGACATTGATTAGTAGTCTGGACTCTACAAGTGTCCAGATCCCCTGAGCAGAATTTTTGCTGAGGACGCCTCCCCAGCCGGACAAGCTGGCATGCGTAGTGACCACTGTCCAATACAAGGGGAGGAAGGATTTGCCCAGCTGTAGGAACACCGAAGAAGGAAGCCACCATATCAGGGACTCCTTTATTCCCCAGCTCAGCAGGATCCGATTGTCCAGAGACTGCAGATTCTTGTGCCATTTGGCCAGAATCTCCCTTGCAGGGACCGTGTATGGAACTGTGCAAACGGAACCGCCTCGAAGGTAGACACCATCAGGCCCAGCATCCACATGCAAATCCAGAGGGATGACCATCTGCTGGACAGCAGGAGACGAATTGCAGCCTGCAGTTTCTGGAGTTTGTCCAGAGGAAGGGGTACTCTAAGGCTGAGTCCAGAGTCAGACCCAGATAGTCCAGCTTTTTGGACAGAACCAGAGCAGACTTCTGAAAATTGAGAATCCAGCCAAACTCTCTCAAGCTCGTATGGGAATTTCCAGGGTTTTCACCAGAGCAGTAGGAGACTCCACTTGCAGAAGGGGGTCATCCAAGTAGCCCAGTACCACGATCCTCCATTGGCGTAACAATGCTAGCACCGGGGCCAACACTTTCATGAAGACCCGGGGAGCAGAGGCTAGACTGGATGGATAATGCTCCTCTCCCACAGCAAAGCTGAGGAAGTGATGGGAGACCGATACATATTGGAATGTGAAGGAAAGTGTCCTTGATATCAAATGGAGGCAAGAAAATCCCCCCGATTCAGGAAAGCCACCACCGTGCGAATGGACTCCATGCTGAACTTCTGAATCCGCACAAAGCAGTTCAGCGCCTTGAGGTCCAGAATTGGGCGCACCTTGCCTTCCTTCCTGGGGACTGTAAACAGATTTGAGTAAAACACCTGAAAACGATCTGAAGTCGGAACTGGGACCATCACCCTTCAAGGTAAAAGGTCTTGCACCACCCCAAAAAGAGCATGCAAGTGGACCGGGGACAGTCGCACGTTGGAAGGAAGAACCTTACCGGAGGTAAAGAACGAAACTCGATCTAGTAGCTGGAATTACTTTGTGGACCCACTTGTTTTATACTAGGGGAGTCCACGGGCCCTGGGAACCAGCAAAGACGTCCCCCTACCCCAGATACAGGTGAGGGTGCACCTTCATGCTGAAGGGGCCTTGTTCGCGGGTCTGCAAAAGCCCGCTCTGGACTTTCCAGACCAAGTTCGCTAGGATCCTTAGAGGCCCAGAAGGTCTCTGATCCCTTGTCAGTCGACCCTGGGGGAAGAAAAAACTTCTTATGAGCAGAGGAGGGCCCATGATGAGTGTCCATGCCCTTAGTAGCCTGCGGAAGAAAGTTACTCTTCCCCTTCTGAGAGATCTTTATCATTCAGGGTATAACCAAACAGGCGATCTCCTTGAAAGGGAAGATCAGTCAAGGCCTTTTTAGAAATCCAGGTAGCCAGACAAACCATATCATAAAAAGTGGAAGGAGAATCGCCCATAGTGCAAACCTTATTTAAAACATTTAAAATAGGCAGTTGCTCACTTTAAATAAAACAATGTACAGTAGGTCAGAAAACCTTGGTCAGTCACCCTGGAGGACAGGATGATTATATAGCTCCCCCATACCCACGTTTTGTCCAAAAGGACATCTTCACAGGGACTCACAGAGACAGCTGTGAGGAATAATCATGAGGATTAAATAGGCCATGGGACTTAGCCACCTGAGCACGCTCCTACCATTCAGTGAGTGCAGTCAATAGACTGTGTATTGTTCCGTGCAGGTGCCAAACACTATATACAGCCGCCATAATACCAAAGCCCATGTCTGCTTAGCAAGTAAGCCATACAGCACCAGAGCATAAATCATAGAAATTCTACGGCTCAAAAAATTTAAATTGGAGCTTCAACCAAAAGGGGAAGCTCCACTTGTTTGCCTCCTCCCCCCCTCCGCTGTCACATTTGGCACCTTTCATGGTGGGAAGGGGGGGGGGGGGGGGGCGATTAGGTACCTGGTGTTGACAGGTACTCGCTCCCACTTCCGGCTGACTTTGCCGTGGTCATTCACAAAGCAAAGTGCTCTTTGTGCATGCGCAGCAGGGAACCGTTTTCTTTTAGCCGAGATGGCAGCAGGAGCCGATTGAAAAATTTGCTCGGATGAAGACACCGCTGGATTCGTGGACAGGTTAAGTGTCCTAATAATAAAAAAGTCAGCAGCTAAAGCTTATGCAGACTTATTTTTTTTCTGAAGGAGCCTGGAGCTTCACTTTAATTTAAAAAAAAGAAAACAAAAAAACTTTAGACATTAAGCCTAGGAGCAAAATTAGACAAATTATCCAATACACGTAAAATATGTATAAAATCGGAGTGAAAGCGCCATCTAGAGCAAAAACCCTGCTACACCCAAAATACAAAAACTTCCTGAAAATAATAAAATATAACTAAATGCAAAGCCCTTTTTTTTTTTTTTTTTTTTTTTAAGTTTTGGATAAAGAGAGGGGATTAGAGGAGCCCGACAGTTTTTATTGCTGTCTGTGTCCCTGTCGTGGAGATTCACCCTCTATTTGTCTGGTTTACCATTATCATTGAAAGCAAAAGTAAAAGAAAATTGCAAATTCACGGTCGTCCCCAGAAAGGTAACAGAGGGGAAATCTTAAAATGGGGACATTAGTTCTGGTGACCTGGGGGCTCCCCTAAGGATTTCCCTTATTTGCAGGGATTTCCTCTCACTTCATATTTGAGCTATGGGACAGGAAGTGAAAGTAAATCTCCGCAATAGGACACTGATGGCAGAAAAAAACCTGACAGGGGTAATAACCCTCCCTTAATCTTTCTAAAATGGAAGAAAAAAAAAAAACAGTTGTGCCTACAGTTCTACTTTAAATTAAAATAGAATAAAAACATGACAGACCACTTCTACATTGTAGGTCTACAATGTAATAAAAAAAAAAAAATAAATAAATAAATCTGCCACCAGAGAAATAATCAACTTTTGTTAATGAAACAATTAATGTCCCATTCAACATTGAGACCTAGGGGAAAGAAAGTATTTACATGATAAATCCAGCGTGTTTCACACCTGGTATTTCATGTACATTATTGCTACCTCTGCAGTGAGGAACAAACCTATCAATGCCCACCAATTTTAAACTGGATGGGTCTTTCTGATGTTTAAAGCCCCGTACACACGTACGGATCGTCGTCATACAAACGTTCGTCTTTTCTCCCCGGGATGTCGGTGTCTGTTGAAAAGTGCAAAGACAGCACAAGGACAGCACAAGAATTTTGTCCGCAGACTTCAGCTGACTGCAGAAGTGATGTCATGTAATGGTTAACTTTCCCTGTGTTTTTTATTTTCTGAGCATGCCCAGTCTTGCAAATCTGCGGTCTGTCGGCTGATTTCTGTACTGACAGGCGAACAATCGTCCGTTCTGGTGTCCGCAGACAAAAATTTTCATGTTTGCAAGAAAGACTCTTGTCCGCGGATTGTGCGCAGACAGCTGTCGGAGGCACCATACTAACACGCGTACAATCGGCAGATCTTTCGTCCGCCGACGTTTGTATGACGACGATCCGTACGTGTGTACGGGGCTTTAGAGTAAAAAAGTTTTTGATGACCACAGAATCCCTTTCTTATATTGATATTATTTCTGTGTTTATTAGCGACTTCCGGTGTTCACTAGGCAGCTGCATGTTATGGAAGCCCGAAGCTACTGGAGATAACGGCTGTAGCGGTGCCTATTACAGTGATTTCCAGCTGCCACAGGAGAAATTTGCACCCGCATTACATTCACGTGCATGTCCTACGCGCGTGTTTACATAAGGTTGTGTATGGGGGCAACGTGGCTGCTGTTAAATTGTCATTTTGTTATTATTTTGTTAGAATTTATTTTTAACATTTTAAAAATTGCAGTGTTCTTATAATGGCATCCGCACCAAGCAAGTGAGCGAGCTCCTGTGTTCACTAAGCAGCAAGGTTGGATGACAAACTTTGTTAGAAGAACTGTTTAACATTGCAAAGTAGGGAGTCTGGACATGCAGAATGACAATATGGATGCTTCATGTTTGATAGTTATCACAAAAGGGGAGGCCCAGTACAACCTACACCAGCTTACACGACAAGTTTAGTGTGATTTACCTGCAAACAAAGATCTTCATGCTTACCAAGATACTAGAAAATGTGTACCAATTCTGGCTGCCCTCTCCAGACCATTCTACTCTGTAAACTTTTCTTAACGAGGTATACTGCAGACGGCTCAACCTTCAATGCTGTGACATAGGTTATGCACTCTATACTGATAATAATCACAGTTCTGTCACATAGATGCTATAATATATTATATATATATATATATATATATATATATATATATATATATATATATATATATATATATATATATATATATATATATATATATATATACACACACACACACACACACACACACCCTCTCTGTACTGACCATGATAATCGTGGCTGCTGAGCCCTAACCACCTTGGTCAGTTTAGTCCCTCTGTTATCCGCAGCTCTCCTCTGTCCCCCTCACCTGCCCGCCTGTCTGCTTTTATGTCTGTGTCTCTGCCCCACTGCTGCCGCTATTAGTAGAAAGATAAGAAATGGTCACTGCCAGTCCCTACTATATGTAGACATAGCACACAGGGTTAGTATTTTATTGAAACAAAGCTTGTAAATACCTTTTCAGGCCGGTCTCGGGACGCCCAGCTGGTCTCCAACTTTGGTCCTCGGGCTACAGCAAGGGGCCTAGATCTTCCTCCGACGTCAGCCGGGGAGGTCACGTGACTGCTCAGCCTCTACTGCTGTAGCCCAGGCATTGGAGTAGGAGACTGTCCGGAATTCGTTTTATTAATACACTAACCCTGTGTGTTATGACACATAAAATAGAGGGACTGGCAGCGATTTACATGTTTGTGGTAACCACTTTAAAAAGGTGGCCATACAAAACTTTGATTTTATTATCCCGTCGATGTGCAAGTTGATGAAACAATTGAATGGGCAAATAGTCCGTTAGTCAGTGTGGAAAGTTGACTGTTTCCTTAAATCAGCAGCAATGGGATGCTCTGTCCACAAATTTGATCAATCAGATCATAAGATAGCAGGTTATTGATCACATCTCTGTTGTCACCATGCAATCGTATATTACAATGTCGGTTTAAAATCCACTTTATAGTAGGTTTCATATTGACCAAATAAGATTGATTGGAAAAGGAATTCATCGCGTCAAAGAGTGTATAGGCCTTCATTACAGGATAAAGGAAAGTCTATACATTCCCTTTACGTGCTGAGGTTGCCTAGGGGATTCTGTCCAGTGGCACACAGCCAGCACAAACTAACAATATATCCCTGAATAAAGTCAGGCCAGTCTATCTGCTGAAAATCTAAAGTTGCAAAATAATGTAGATAACAGAGCTCTTTACAAATCAAATACGTTTGTCTCCTAACCATTCCTAGACTAGAAACTTTCACAGGAAAAACCCAGTAATTGTGTATATTCACTTCCCACTTTGAGTATGCAGTTCTCTATTTTCCTAGCGGCTGTTTATAGTTTGTCTCATGAATCATACTCTCAGAATTGTACAATCGCAGCTGCCCTTGTGTTTCATGCACAATACATGGTAACAGGTCCAGAATGTGTTCAGAGGACAGAAATAAAGCAGCACACTTTTCCTGCAGACACACTGAGAACCTGGGGTGGGATACATACAAGGAGCTGTACTGGTATTGACTAATTTGCTAGGCTGACACAGAACTTGTGGTAATACGCTTTACAAACACAAAGGGGTTGATTTACTAGAAGAGTACAAAATTTAGTGCAGCTCTGCATAGAAGCCAATCCGCTTCCAGGATTTGTTTTTGTCCAAGCCTAAAAGGGATACTGGGATACCGTTCACACTGGGGCGACGCTACTTGCCGGGGCGACCTCACATGTCACGGGGCGCAGCTCGCACCGCGACCTTGGAGCGGCCGGCATGGACTTCATATCATTGAAGTCAATGCAGGTCGCTCCGGGTCGCCCCAAAGAAGCTCCGGACCCTTTTTCTAAGTCGGAGCGACTTGTGTCGCTCCTATTAGAACGGGTCCAAAGCTTCTCTATGGCAGGCGACCTACGGCGACCAGGTCGCCTGACAGGTCGCCCCAGTGTGAACAGGGTCTTAAAGCTTGTTTGTTTTTGTTTAAAAGTAACAAACATGTTATTCTTACCTGCCCTGTGCAGTGGTTTTGCACAGAGCAGCCGATATCCTCCTCGTCGGGTCCCTCGCCGGTGCTCCAAGCCCTCCCTCCTGCCGAGTGCCATCGCAGCAAGCAGCTTGCTATGAGGGCACATGAGCTGAGCCACTGCCCTGTGTGTCTATTTAGACACGGAGCCACGGCTCAGCTGTGCCCCACCCTCTTTACCTCATTGACTCACTGACTTGAAGGAGAGTCCCCTGACAGCCGAGACTCCTGTGCAACATTGCTGGATCAAGATGGGGTTCAGGTAAGTATTAAAGCGGTAGTATCCCGTTTTTTGACACTTTTACCTACAGGTAAGCCTATAATAAGGCTTACCTGTAGGTACAAATAATATCTCCTAAACCGGCATGGCTTAGGAGATATTTACAGTGCATGCAGCCGCTCGCGTGAGCGGCTGATGCGCTCTGAAGGTCCGGGGAGACCTTCAATTTATTTGCCGGGAGCTTGCGGGAGTGACGTCATCGCGGCTCCGGCCAATCATCGCGCCGGAGCCGTCTCTTCCGGCCAATCACCGCGCCAGAGCCGCCAAACCCAGAAGAGATGGCGAGGGATCATGGCAGCGCCCGCAGCAATGTCCGGGGGTCCGTGTCGGGGCTTCGTTCTAAGGTAAGTTACACATAATGGGCTAGTATGCGATGCATACTAGCTCTTTATGCCTTTGTCTTGCAGGTTTTTTTATTTTTTTTTATTTTAGGGTTTACAACTGCTTTAAGGGGGGCTGATGCACGCAGGTTTTTATCTTAATGCATAGAATGCATTAAGATAAAGAAAAAACCCTTCTGCCTTTAGAACCACTTTAATTGAACAACAAGATACCTGGCTACCATGGACCGCTGCACCAGGTTTTGCACTCTCCAGTTTTAGTAAATCAGCCCCAATGAGTTTAACTATGATAGGAGTGCATTAAAAAATCAGCTCACATATTCCCTGTAAGCTACATACAATTTCAGAAATAACAGGAAACTGGCTGACTTTGCCGTTACAATGTGGTCACCAATACAAACGTGGATTTAGTAGGAGTACCAATCCTTAATATCTTGGTCTTTGATATAAATAGCAGAAGTAACCTTTATACAACTGGTAAGCAAAATGTAAATCTCTGTCAGAGGGTATTTTTCAATAGTGCCCATTAGGTTAACCAGGCTGTGAGCTTAGAAGTAACTCCACTGTTAAAAGATGTATGGGTTTGTGTTTTTTTTTTCCAGAATTTTACTTAGCTAGGCAGATGCAGCATCAGTTTGATGCTGCATCTGTCCCCCGGTGCCTCTGCACTGAGAACCGAGCAATCAAACACAGACGATCGCTCGGGTCTGACAGCTCCCCGAACAGAGAGCTGCTGACTGAATCAGCAGCTCTCTGCTCTGCCTCCCTCCTCGCTCATTGGAGGGCAGGACTGTGGAGGGGGCAGAGTGGCTGTCCCAGGCTTTCAACGGCTCGCTGAGAGGCTGAGCCGGGTTTCGGTCCAGACACCTGGCGGATCCCGACTTCCATTGTCTTGATACTGCGGTTCCTGAACTGACTTCTGAGACGTTAGCAGAGAGAGGACTTCAGCCCGCTCTCTGCTGAAAACAGGTCACAGGCGTGAAAAAAAAAAAAAAAAACTGTACTCCTGTGATCCATAAATAAAGAACAGCCAACACTAGCTTTGGCTATACTTCTCCTTTAAGAACAAACTTTGTTGCAGATTTCTACCTGTTTATGCTCTGAAGAAAAAGCTGCGTTTTTGGTAATGTCAATGTGCAAAGTGAATACAAATGGGGATGACTTTTTCATTAATAAATCAGCTGATGTACTTGCACTGTTCTAATGAGAAAAGCTGCAGGGTCAGAATACCCTTTTGGAAGTCTCATCAATCTGACTTGTAACCTAGTGCAGAGTCAGACTTCTGGGAAAATCAGAGAGCCAATCACACTAACAGAAAATTCAATTTCTGGAGAAGTTCTGTACACCAACAGTGTAGAGAACGCCTCCAGGTTGCCATATTCCATTGTATTTTTACAGAAAGCTACCGCACTGCAGATTGAAAAAGGAAAGGGAATTTTTATTAACATTCAATTACTATTGCTTGGGTAGCAATTGTATATGCTACACTTTTGCCACCCCCCCCCCCCCCATGAAAATGGAGCTACTTTAAAACACGTAGATCTGAGCATGTAGAACCAGACCATGACAGATTAGGTTTTTCTTTTCCATGAAAATCCAGGCAGTTATGCTGTTCAAGCTGAAGTAAAGTAAACCAAGATCTCCCAGGGCAGAAGGGAGCAAGGAGGATAACCCTGGCTCTTTCTTGAACAGTCTTCTGCAACACATTGGTGGCAGATACAAGACACCGCTGTAGCATTGTCCAAAAGGATCTATACAGAATTCTCAATAACTGGGCAAAAATTCCAGATTCCACAATGGCTCCGAGATACCCGGCACTGGCTAAAAATTCTGGCACAGATGCCAGACTTGATAGGTTTTCCACATCCCTCCCTCAGGCAGAGGCATCTATAGCAATTCTTACAGATTGAAAAGGAATGCCACCCTAGGTGATTCAATGAGAGATTTTCATTGTCTTTTCATCATTATGGACTCACTAAAATGTGGACTGGTACAAAGACAAGAGAGCCCAAATATTCACATTCCCATCCCATATTGACCAAAAAGTTTCCACATATACCAAACCCCCCCCCCCCCCCCAAAAACTTTCTACCTTGTAGTTAAAGTGCAGCTGCCATGAGAGAACTATGGGGGGGGCACCATTGCAGGGCTCGCTCTGAAAAGGAAAGCTTTCTGGTTATGTGTGGCTTAAATACTTTTTATAGTCACAGACCTAGGAAAAAAGCAGGCAGAGTGCTGGAATCCCTTATTTGTCTATTTGTTCAAGATACAAGACATTGACTGAAAGTACTAAAGCCAATGCATCAGTAAGATAGCTATGCAAATAACTGCAAATAACTGACGTACTCTTGTTGATAAACATATCTTAAACTTTTCCAAAACCAGCATAAAGAGCTTGCTGCAAATGAACACTTGAGACTATCGAGAACAAAAAGTAATTGAAATCTAAATATAGATGGCTAGATCATAGATAGATCAAAGCCTCATATCGCTGAGCCTTCAAAAAATAAAGGGGTACTGAGGAACGACTTAAAAAAGAATGTACACTAAAGGTGTCATTTTCTTCTGTGACTGACTATCAGATCCAGACATTTTTTTTTAGAAGCTTCCTAAATAGAGAATGCAAATATACATCCCTAAAATCTCATAGTAGACACAGCTGAAAGGCCAAATGGAAAGGCCTAGAACTGCCTGTGTTGAGACCCTCTCAGGAATACATTATGAAATGCAAATTACTTTAAAGAATTAGTGTATGGTCAAATGATGCGACTTGATAAGCTTATTTCTTTGCACTCCAGCCAGCAAGCTCCCTACATTCGTTTGAGAATTAAAGCGGAGTTCCGGCCTCGGGGGTCAATTTGAGCTAAAAAATACCCCCGGGACAGTCAGGGCTAGTACATTCCATAATGGATAGCCTCTGAACTGTCCCGGGTCGCACTTACCTGTAAGAAGAAATACTTACCTTGAAAATTTCTTCTCCAGGGCTGCCATCTCAGGTGTGGGCAGTTGAAGCCGCAGCGTCCCTCTTTGTGTCCTCTTCCGTGACGTCGGAGTCCCACAATGCACTGCACCCGGTGCAGGCGCATTGATTCCTGGGAGTGATGACGTTCAGCTCCCAGGAATCATCGCAAACCGGAAGTGACGTCGCAGGGCGCAGCTGCAGAGGGAGAAAGTGGAAGGAAGGGGAGTATATTTTCTTTTATAATAAGGTAAGTGACCAAAAAAAAAAAATCGGCACTATCCATTTCTCTTTCAGGTTCGCCTTAGCAAGCGGATGGCCAAAAATCGATTTTATCGATTTTGTGGCCGGAACTCTGCTTTAAGCAATGTATTAAAGCTGGACTGGCTCACAGTGCTGGAGCTTTAAATCACTTATCTGTTGACTTCATATTGCACTCTAATAAAGTGTTGAATACAAAACCGCAGTGAACATTACACAAGTAAATTAGGCTAAAGTATTTATTCCTCCAGCTATTTACCTGTGAAAACTTATTTTAGCACTCACTAAGTATTTATTTTTTCCCTGTAAGGCATTTTTAGAAAGATTTTCAAGTTGCCTGCAGCTTGCAAATAAGTCAGAAAGTTGCATCATGCTGTAAATAAAAATGGTATCTTTATCATAGGTTAGACATTGTGCGTTACCCCCAATTAACCAATTTGCATCTACTATCAACTGATGAAAAGGTAAACGTTATTTGGTTGCAAAGTCTTAATGCACAATAATGCGGTTTGCATGACATTACTTAAAAGCAAAACTAAAGGCAACCTTAAAAAGAGTACCTTATTGGTCACCAGGGTCACAATAACTAGTGTCCCCACTGGAGATTTTTCACTCTATTCTTGTTCTGGGACAACCCAGAATTTCTTTATATTTGTTTTCAATGAGAATGTTAAACATAACTAAGGTGGGGACATCTCCTGAATGGGGCACAGATGGCAATAAATACCCGACATATAGGTACACCTCCATCAACATGTATTGCAGAAGTCTGTGGACTTGTGTTAGCAACAAACAGTGCAACATCAGTGTGGTGGCTAATGGGGTTTTTGTACTTACTGTAACTCCATTTCTCTGAGTTTGAGGGACACAGCGCTCCATAAATCATAACTGGTGGATTATATTGCCTCCTCCAGGAGTAGGGCTAAGCAGAACAAAAAACCTGGTTACACCCATTGGCCTTCCTCAGCTGGTATATAACCCCCCTCTTTGCTCTAGGTAATCAGTATAGTAGCAAGCAGTATCAGAACTCCATGGAAGGGTGGGTGCTGTGTCCGTCAAACTCAGAGAAATAGAGATTTTACAGCAAGTACAAAAAACTGAATTTTTGTAAAATCTTACCGTAAAATTCCTTTCTCTGAGTCCACCGACAGTCGCCGCCCATTCACACAGTCTTCACTTATGGGGTATTGACTTCATCTCCACAGGAGTTTCTAGGCATAAGACTTGTAAAAGAATAAATCTACATAGTCACACCCATGGGGGCTGTCCTACTAGTCCAATACCCCCCTGCAATAGCCATCCCAATTCAGTTTGGTCGCAAGCAGTGAAAGTGTATAAAAAAAGACCCCAAAGAGGGGCGGGGGCGGCGACTGTCGGAGGACTCCGAGAAAGGAAATTTTACTGTAAGATTTTACAAATATTCGGTTTTCTCTTACGTCCGCCGACAGTTGCCGCCCATTCACACAGTCTTTACTTATGGGGATGTCCCAAACAGTGTAGACATGAGGGGTGGGCAACGCAACTGCCAGAAAAGCAACGCAGTACCCACATCAGAGAAAGGAACCTTACATGTGCAAGAAGGTAACCTTCTGGGTAACAAAAAAAACGGCTCAACATGAGCAACAACCCAGGAAAACAAATAACCAAGGGGAAAACAACCCCAACAGCTAGGAACCCGTACACAACCAGGGTTCCATATGGAAGAGCCGCACAGAGAACTTTGCGGCCAAATGATGCATCAGCTGATGCCAGAACATCAATTTTGTAGAATTTTGAGAAAGTGTGCACCGACGACCAAGTCGCAGCCTTGCACACCTGGGCTACCGAAGCCTGATGCCGATAGGCCCAGGATGTACTCATCGACCTGGTAGAGTGCGCCTTGACAGGGAAGGGAGGAACACGTTCCCGCAACGAATAGGCCTGTATGATCCATTTGGCAATGGTTGCTGCAGATGCAGCCATACCCTTTCCGAGGTCCCTAAGGAAGGAAGGACAAAAAGAGAATCAGATTTTCGAAAGGATTCAGGCGACGACAGGTAAGCCCTGATCGCCCGGACAACATCCAAGGAATGCAAAGCAACCTCCTTTGGATGCTTAGAATTCGCACAAAGCGAAGGCAAAACAATGTCCTCATTCAGGTGGAATTCCGAAACCACCTTTGGCAAAAAGGCCGGATTAGGTCGCAAGACCACCTTATCCCTATGAACCACCAGGTAAGGGGAGCGGCAAGACAACGCCGCCAACTCCGACACTCTGCGAGCAGAAGTGATCACTACCAGGAACGCAACCTTCTTAGATAGCATGGGCAGCGAAAGTTCCCTGATGTTTTCAAAAGGGGAACGCTGCAACACGGACAGAACCAAGTTCAAGTTCCATGGAGGTAAGGGCTCCCTTCTAGGGGGAGCCAGGTGACGCACAGCTTGAATAAAGGTGCGAATCAAGGAATTAGACGCCACAGGGCGCTGGAAAAGAACAGCCAGTGCAGAGACCTGGCCCTTAATCATGGCCAACGCAAGACGCTGGTCCACACCAGTCTGGAGGAAAGCCAACACCTTCGCCACCGAATAGGCACGAGGAGAGAAACCCCTGGACACCAGGCAAAATATGCTTTCCATGTACGGTAATAAATCTTACCAGAAGAGGCTTTTCTAGCCTTGAGCAAAGTAGGAATGACCTCTGAGGAGAGACCCCTGTCTCTCAGGACCTGGCTCTCAACAGCCAGGCCGTTAAAGCCAGCGACTGTAAAGCAGTATGGAAGATCGGTCCCTGGGACAGCAGATCTTCTCGCATTGGCAGCCGCCATGGAGGCTCTACGGCCAGGTGAACAATGTCCGCGTACCAGGACCGCCGAGGCCAGTCCCGCGCCACCAGAATCACCAGTGATTGTTCCGAGGCCAACCTGCGAAGGAATCTGGAAAACAATTGAATCGGAGGAAAGGCATAGATCAGTCGATACTGACGCCAAGGTGCCACCAGCGCTTTCGAGGCGTCTGCCAGAGGATCGCGCGTTCTTGCCACGAACTGGGGGGGGGGGGGGGTTGTAAGTCATCCACCCCTGCGACCTTCGCCTCTCCTTTAGACTCTTGCAAGTCCTGAGAAGAGCGAGACCCCGAAATGTGTGCGTTTTTTTGTAAACTGGCCCTTTAAGAGTGCCGCGGACCCCGCAGCACACTGCTATAAAGACAGACACAGACCCCCCCCAGGGACAAAACTGACCAGGAAGATTGCACAAGGCAGGATAGGAAAGGAAGAGCAGGACAGAACCCCAAAGTGTGTTACCAGCTCCTTCGGTCGGCTCTGTGAGAAAGAAGGAAGTGATGTCACCGCCGGAGGCTAAACTAGGCTGCAGGCCAAGGGAAAATGGATGCCTATAGAAACTAATGGGAGGCTTCGGCAAGATGGCCGCCGACATGTGCTCTGAACGATAGTTTGCCACACACAAGATGGCGCCGTAAGGCGCGAAATACACTACATAGCATGCTGTATGAGCGCCCACAGTGAAGCCAGACATGCTGCCCACACTAAAAATGGCGGACCGGCGGTTTTTAACCCCGCAGCGGTCGCCACATGCGTCTGCATCCCCAAGCACCCTAAAGTGACATTAGGAGAGGGACCCCCAAAACCCCACACAGCGCTGGTGTGAGAGAATAAAAACCCCTGCAGGGACCGGGACCAGGGAGCCCAAAACGCACAGACACAGGGGACACCACAGACACACAGGACTGCCAACCCAAGACAGAGGGCCCACACAGAATGTACTTACCTGTACCCGATGGCGTGGGGTGCCTCATATCAAGCAGGAAACCGCCCACCCTCAGATGGCAGGGGAGTGCCGCCAGCCAAAACGCAGGACACTAGTAGTGCACGGACGAACCTATGCTGTGTCCAGTGAGGTAGCCACCTCACAAGGCTGCATCCCTGATGGACAGGGATGGGTCATTTGCGAGGTCAGGGAGAACACATAGCCTGTGAAACGCTTGATGGCGGGCAGGAAATCCATCTGACCCTCTGTCCTGGAGAACCAGGATGGTCAGTCCGATTCCCAGCTCCGCAAACGCCGTCTTCATCCGAAGATACACTAACTAGTGCTGATAAAACAGCTAGCAATGTAAAGAAAAAATGACAGCTTTTGAAAATAAAAAAGAGAAAGGCTGAGACTGTAGCCTCAGCACAGGGAAGCCTATCCACTCCTGAAGCTAGGCAGAAGACAAACTGAATTGGGATGGCTATTGCAGGGGGGTATTGGACTAGTAGGACAGCCCCCATGGGTGTGACTATGTAAATTTATTGTTCTTTTACAAGTCTTATGCCTAGAAACTCCTGTGGAGATGAAGTCAATACCCCATAGGTGAAGAAATCCCATTTTCTCTTTCATCGATGAACACAGCGTTCCATAAATCATAACTAGTGGGACGTCCAAAAAGCAGTGCCAAAAGCAAAATGAGGAGTGGGGAAAATAACCCAAGGCTAAACATAAGAGCCCTTAAACAGGACAAAAGCCTTAATCGTGTCACAAGAGGCCCGTCTGAAAAAATAAAAGTTTATATAAAAAGCACCCCTCAAGAGCGAACAGCCCCTCTTAAAAAGCAGCTTGCAAAACTTTGCGTCCAAAAGAAGCATCCCCAGGATGCCAAAGTATCTACCTTTTTTATGAAGGTATGCACTTACGACCAAGTGACCGCCTTGCAAACTTGTGATATTGAAGCCCGATGACGGAAGGCCCAAGAAGCACTCAGCACCTTAGTAGAATGCGTTGTGACAGGGAAAGGTGGAACCTGACCTTTAATGGAATAGGCCTGAGTCACTGTCTGATCTTGGTTTGTCTGTAACTACAAAAAGCAAGTCTGACCTCCGAAAGGACTCAGTAGCTGCCAGATACACCCGAATCACACAAACCACTTCCAAGGTATGCAAAGCAAATTCCTTTGGATGTGCTGGCTTGGGACACAAGGAAGGCAACACAACGTCCTTATTCAAACGGAAGTCAGAGACAACTTTGGGCAAGAATGATGGACAGGGATTAAGCACCACTTTATTTTATCCCTACGGACCACTAAATAGGGACTGCGACAGGATAATGCCGCCAATTTCGATACCCTGCAGGCAGAGGTAATAGCCACAAAGAATGTCACCTTCTGGGATAACGTAGGCAAGGGAATCTCCCGAATATTCTCAAATGGAGGTTTCTGGAGAACCACCTAAATGAGTGGTCAACAAAAGAATCCAATAATGTAGTGACCGATAAAAGTGGGAAGTTACACCACATAGAAACCTTGCCAAGTTTGCTCCCGAAATAGAACCAGCCTCTTTGTACCCACAAAGTGACAAAAAACTGAGTGGAAAAGGCTGACAAAGAAAGCAGGGAGGTCTACCTTCACAGTTATGGAATTCCAAAAATGGCAATGGCGGCAGGACGTTAAGATATACCATAAGGGCAATGGGATGCTTCCATCTATTTACCAAACAAGGAGTAAACTATGGCAATTTAAACAAACTTTTCTTGTAATAACAGCTATATTGGGGATACTAGCCTTTTGTGTAGAACCCCTATGATTTCATTACAAATAGTTTCAAGCCTATGTGAAAGCAAAGTACTCCCATCTTACTATGGTCCACCCCCTCTCCTCCATATCATTGTATGTTGATATAGAGTGACAATCTTTGACAAGAACGGTATCCTTACCAGGCCAATCTGCCCCTGAAGAAGCTTTGTTTAGCGAAACATGTCGGGCAAGGATATGGGTGGTAGCATGAGTGGCTCCACTCAAGTATAAAGAGGATCGTACATGTCAAATACTCGTCAATTGTCACCAATTATACAGGTCGGTCCTGTATATATTTTTTGTAGGTTTCAATGTCAGTGTGAAAATTAAATGTTTTTTAATAACACAATAAAAAGTTTTTTTTTTTTTTTTTTTATACAAACAAATGTTTAGTTATATACCATGGGTGTCCAACCTTTTGGCTTCTCTGGGCCACATTGAGTTAAGAGAAATTTTCTTGGGCCGCATATAAAATATATACTATTAGTTAAGGTATATAAGTAATAAAACGCCCCCCCCCCCAGCACTAATTTAACACAACTAGTGGATGATCCCCTCCGAGGCCGCCTCTGTGGCCATGTCCTCGACTTCCTTCCTCCCCAGCAATAAAAAAAAAAAAAAAAAGTTGTCAGGGGGCAGTGGGCCGCATTGCCTGCGGTTCTGGGCCGCATGCAGCCCCCGGGCCGCAGGTTGGACATGCCTGTTATACAGTGGGTACGGAAAGTATTCAGACCCCCCTTAAATTTTTCACTCTTTGTTATATTGCAGCCATTTGCTAAAATCATTTAAGTTCATTCTTCCTCCTCATGAATGTACACATAGCACCCCATACTGACAGAAAAACACAGAATTGTTGACATTGTTGCAGATTTATTAAAAAAGAAAAACTGAAATATCACATGGTCCGAGGTATTCAGACCCTTTGCTTAGTATTTAGTAGAAGCCCCCTTTTGATCTAATACAGCCAGGAGTCTTTTTGGGAAAGATGCAACAAGTCTTTCACACCTGGATTTGGGGATCCTCTGCCATTCCTCCTTGCAGATCCTCTCCTGTTCTGTCAGGTTGGATGGTAAACGTTGGTGGACAGCCATTTTTAGGTCTCTCCAGAGATGCTCAATTGGGTTTAAGCCAGGGCTCTGGCTGGGTCATTCAAGAACAGTCACGGAGTTGTTGTGAAGCCACTCCTTCGTTATTTTAGCTGTGTGCTTAGGGTCATTGTCTTGTTGGAAGGTAAACCTTCGGCCCATTCTGAGGTCCAGAGCACTCTGGAGAAGGTTTTTGTCCAGGATATCCCTGTACTTGGCCGCATTCATCTTTCCCTCGATTGCAACCAGTCGTCCTGTCCCTGCAGCTGAAAAACACCCCCACAGCATGATGCTGCCACCACCATGCTTCACTGTTGGGACTGTATTGGACAGGTGATGAGCAGTGCCTGGTTTTCTCCACACATACCGCTTAGAATTAAGGCCAAAAAGTTCTATTTTGGTCTCAGACCAGAGAATCTTATTTCTCACCATTTTGGAGTCCTTCAGGTGTTTTTTAGCAAACTCCATGCGGC
This sequence comes from Pelophylax lessonae, assembly GCF_965119305.1. Classification (NCBI taxonomy): domain Eukaryota; kingdom Metazoa; phylum Chordata; class Amphibia; order Anura; family Ranidae; genus Pelophylax; species Pelophylax lessonae. The sequence goes on along the minus strand of NC_138773.1, from coordinate 112,100,571 downwards.
TTTCATGTGTCTTACACTGAGGAGAGGCTTCCGTCAGGCCACTCTGCCATAAAGCCCCGACTGGTGGAGGGCTGCGGTGATGGTTGACTTTCTACAACTGTCTCCCATCTCCTGACTGCATCTCTGGAGCTCAGCCACAGTGATCTTTGGGTTCTGCGTTACCTCTCTCACCAAGGCTCTTCTCCCCCGATAGCTCAGTTTGGCCGGATGGCCAGCTCTAGGAAGGGTTCTGGTCGTCCCAAACGTCTTCCATTTGAGGATTATGGAGGCCACTGTGCTCTTAGGAACCTTAAGTGCAGCAGAAATCTTTTTGTAACCTTGGCCAGATCTGTGCCTTGCCACAATTCTGTCTCTGAGCTCTTCAGGCAGTTCCTTTGACCTCATGATTCTCATTTGCTCTGACATGCATTGTGATCTGGAAGGTCTTATATAGACAGGTGTGTGGCTTTCCTAATCAAGTCCAATCAGTATAATCAAACACAGCTGGACTCAAATGAAGGTGTAGAACCATCTCAAGGATGATCAGAAGAAATGGAAAGCACCTGAGTTAAATATATGAGTGTCACAGCAAAGGGTCTGAATACTTAGGACCATGTGATATTTCAGTTTCTTTTTTAATAAATCTGCAACAATGTCAACAATTCTGTGTTTTTCTGTCAGTATGGGGTGCTATGTGTACATTCATGAGGAAGAAGAATGAACTTAAATGATTTTAGCAAATGGCTGCAATATCAAAGAGTGAAAAATTTAAGGGGGTCTGAATACTTTCCGTACCCACTGTATACCATGAGTACAATACCAATAAAGTCCCCCCAAAACCCACATTCACCAATCCTCCATAGATGTGGTTGGTAATACAAAAAACGAAATAGATCACAAAACGGATAGGTTTAATTTAGCTAGTAATGCTATGGCTGAAATTTGTATGCCCTTGCTTTCCAATGGTTTAATGCTTGGCTACCTACTTTGTTATGGGGGCCCTAGTGTTCCGGTTCAAGGCTCTATATACAGCTCTAAAGGGTGCTTAAAGCGTTTCAGTGATGTGAATTACAATACTGGTATGCGGAATTGATATCGGATGTGAACTACATGTACTTTTAATGTCTGGTTGTACAAATTTGTGACATTTCAAAAAAAAAACTCAAAGTCCTTACCCAAAAATGTCTCAGTCAGCGCTTGGAAGCAAACCATCCCTAGCAATCAGCATAAACTGAACTGCAATTAGAAAAAAAGGGGTATGCCAAGATGTGACAGCTTTGTCCTAAGAAAAGCAAGCTATGATCATGAAACAGAGGACACGTGATTACAGGATTCAATTACTCACACTATACTCTTGGCACAGGCAATGCTACCCATCAGCCTACTCTAATAATTGTTTAATCCTCTTTAAAAAAAAAATCTAAAGTACACACAGTGGGGTCTTTTAAAATGTTTGGAACCCAATATGGAATCAAAGCAACCCTATAGAATCAATAAAGTTCACCTTTTGGGGCAAAATTTCACTTTTCATAATAAATAGAAGCGTTTTCCAATGCCTTTCTGGCCCAGCCTTCCCAATGTGCTTTTCTCTCACTTACCTTATCCACAGGAGGTTTAAAATCTTGTTAATTTATTTGAATTTTTAAAATGATTTTCAGATTCCATCACTTCCTGTAGATTATCTCTCAGAATTCACTTCCTGTAGGTCATCTCCCAGAAGCCTTCTCTCCCTTGTTGCATCACAGCAGAGGGTGTGAAAGTTTATGCAGATGGAGCAGCCAGGTGCTGCATGCAGGCAGCCCATGCAAGCTACACAGACCCAACGGCTTCTCCTAATTTGACAGACATGCAGATGAGCGGCTTTGAATACTGTGAGGGGTTGATTTACTAAAACTGGAGGAGTGCAAAATCTGGTACAGCTGTGCATGGTAGCCAATCTGCTTCCAACTTCAGCTTGTTCAATTAAGCTTTGACAAATAACAAAACAAACCCCTGAAAGCGGATTGGTTTCCATGCAGCGCTGCACCAGAGATTGCACTCTTCAGTTTTAGTAAACCCACCCCTATGTGTTCAGGCCGCTCACCTGCATACCTGTCAAATTGGGAGATACACAACTGTGTCCCTTATGCCTCATACACACGCATCGATAGTTGGCCGTGAATTTTCGGCCAACGTCCGATTGGCCGATTTTCGGCTTGTTAGTATGATGCTTTCTACAACCGACTCCGACTTTTTGGCCGAACAAAATCTTGTGTGCAGGCTATAAAATTTTTGTTGGCCGTCAACAGAACGGAACAAACGGCTGATTTTCCGTCAGTCAGTACAGATTTCGGCAGACAAAAATCTGATGAGCAAGACTGGGCATGCTCAGAGAAGAAAAAACACACGGAAAGTAAACCAGTACATGATATCACTTCTGAAGTTGGTTCTTTTTGGCCGAGAAAATTTGTGTGCAGTCTAGAGCACATTTCAACCAACACAACAACACTGGACAAAAGTCGACCGATTGGTCGGCCGATAATCGTTGCGTGTGTACGAGGCATTAGACTTGCACGGGCTTCCTGCCTTTAGCACCTGGTGGCTCCAGATGCATAACTAAACAGCCCATGCATGGGCTTCAGCAATGGTGTTACCTTAAAATCATTTCAAACAAGACAGTTCACAGAATATTTGTACTCTAACCACAATAACACAACATAACAGTAATAAAAAAAAATATATATTATATATATATATATATTTTTTTTTTTATTACTATTTTTTTTCATCCTAGAATAGTTTTAACTAAGTACGTATTGTCTTTCAGGATATTAGGCAATCATTTTCTCCCCCTTCCCTCAACCCCCGTTGACTTTTAGATTACTTTTATAACATAAGCAATGGTCACACGTCAGCTCTCCTCCCCTCCTTTATGCTGACCCGGTAAGCAAAGTGTTTGATGCCACTTCTGGGTACACCTTGATACATATTGCCACACACTCGGAGTGAAAGCAATACTCTTCCGTAACGCTAAATGGATGACCTGGCTTTTAAAGTGTCACCTATAGAAAATATAGGGTACTAAAGTTTGTCGTCATTTCACGGGTGCATGCAAATTTAAGGTTTGACACGCTGGGTATCCATTTACTCATTGCAACCTCGTCTTTTATATTTTACCCAAAAAATTGGGTAGCTTATTACGTTTGTGTGCCCTAAAATGTAGTAATTTTTCCTGAAAGATTGCATTAAAAGAATAATCATCGTGTGCCAAAAAAAAAAAAAAAAAAATTTGAACTACCACCATTACTTGGTGGTCTGCTTTCAGAAAATATAAAATAACAAAGACCGCTCTGGCATCAAAAAGGTTAAAGGTAAAAAGCCTCCTAGGAAAGCAGCCATCTCTGACTTCCAGGCAGCATAATATTTCTATAGTCAAGTCACTCATGCTAAAACTTCATGGTAAAGGTGGGATTACAGGTATATTTAGCATCTGTGTTTTTTTATAGAATAAAATCTAGGAAGTGTGTGTGTGTGTGTGTATTACAGATGTACTGTATATGATGTTGTAATGCCTTCATTCCGACGTACAATTTAACCCCTTCATGCCACCTGTATGCAAATACTGGACTGGGTCTCACTGAGAGCCCCAGGCCCTGTTCTAATGATTGGAACCCGAAACGTCCGATTCCAGGTCCCCTGATCGCTGGGATAGCCTCTATATGGTTATTACAGTGATCAGTCACTGTGAAGCACGCCCCCGTATCTTCTATCTCTGTGAATGGACGAGACAGATACATTGTATCTTTCTCTGTCCTTGCAAAGATAGGGTCCTTTCACACAAGAGCTCTGATCAGATCCGCCCGTCAGTTTTTTAGGCGGATCTGATAAGATGCTCCATGCATCCCTATGGGGCAGCGGATGTCAGCAGAGACATGTCCGCTGACACTCGCATCCGATCCTGTCCGTGAAATCCGGACGGATGGAAACCCTATTCTCCATCCGTCTAGGGGATCGGATGAGAGTGGACAGGCGGTCCGCTCTCATCCGATTCCCCCATAGAGATGCATGGGGCTCTGACACCTCCCTCTCCGCACACGGAGCTGTCACCTTCCTGCTCAGCAGGGATCCGCCTACAGAGGAGGACCGTGTGAAAGAGCCCATAGAAAGAGAAAAAAAAAAAAATTGTGTACAAAAAAATAAAAATAAATAATTAAAAAAAAAATACCTTGATCAAAGTTTGATACAGGACAGCCACAGCCCCTGGGTTAGTGTTTGGGCTAAGTCCAGGATCAAAAATATAAATAATCAGGAGATATCCATTGCTATTGGTGACCAAATTAAAGCGCAATTTGAGCTAAAAAAAAAAAAAAAAAAAAAAAGATATTCCACCTGGATGCACAAAGTAGTTGTGATGATATGTAGGGTTTTACGAACACATTTTAAAGTTCCAAAATTGGGCTTAGGCATTAGGATTTGTTTTACCCTTCGGCACAAAGAGGTTAAAGTAAACCAGTAAATATGTAGACTGGTATTGCTGCCTAATTGGCTTGGTGTCATGCTATTGCTCGGATTTCAATACATTCTCAGTCACAAACATGGAAAAAAATAAATAGGATTTGTGACTTGCCTCTTACACAGTTGCTGAATGCTTACTTTGGGTGTGTAAATCAAGTTTAGAAGCCAAAGAAAGTCAGACTAGCATTTCTACAAAGCAGATCACAATATCAGCCCCCATAAATTTTGTTTAGAGAGGATTTGATCTGGTTTTCAAAAGAATTGAATAAGGGTTAGCAGCATTTGAAGTTTTGTGAAAGGTGTACTTTAAAGAGAGATTTAACTACGTACACAGTCTTGATAGGCTGAAAGAAGCACAAAGATGATGCATGCCCAACGCACCCTCCAACAAGACCTGGGGAATTAAGATTAGGCCAAATCTGATGACATGATGCTACAAGCACAATGCAGGATTATTTCTAGTTTAGGATAGCATGTTGGGGGGAGGATTAGAACCCCCAGCAGGTTTTAGTTTGACATTTGTGTCCCTGCTGGAAAGAATTACCCCTCCTTTTGTCCCGGGGATCCTTGCCACTGAGACAAAGTGACAGCCGGGAAAAAATTTCAGAGCTGTCAAAAATTTAGGGAAAATCTTCTTCCAACTAGGACACTTGTTCCTACAACAACTTTCCTCTTGTCTCCTGCTGTGTTTCAAGGAAGGGAAGTGAAGAAAGCAAAAACCCCCAAAAAACTAAAAAAACATCTCACTGGGGTTTTAAGGCTCGGTTCACACAGCTGCGACGGCAAAGTAGTACAACCTAGCCTACGACTTTGCCCTGCTACTTCCTTCTAACTTGGATGCTATTTAGGAGCCTATACAAGGGCTGAAATCGCTTCCAAGTCAGAGCAAAGTAGTGCAGGAACCTTTTCTAAAGTCGGAGCAATTTGTGTAGCATCAGTTAAGACGGCTGTCAAAGGGAAACGCTGCATTTGTCATGTCATGGGACTTGGGGTCTCAAGTTGGATCCCATGTTGCAGCTGTGTGAACCGAGACTAACGCTGTTCTACTGTAATGTAAAGGCAGGTGTTTTTTTATCCTAATGCATGCTATGCATTAAGATAAAAAGCCTTCTGTGTGTAGCAGCCGTCCCTGCTTATCTGAGCCCCCTCTCTATCTAGAAATGTCTACGAGTCCCTCTGCTGTCCAGGACTCTCCCTCCTGATTGGCTTAGACACAGCAGCAGCGCCATTGGCTTCCGTTGCTGTCAAAGTCAGTTAGCCAATCAGGAGAGAGAGGGGGCAGGGTCGAGCGACAGCTCCGGGTCTGAATTGACACACAGAGCTGCAGCTCGGCTCGGGTGCCCCCATAGCAAGCTGCATGTTGTGGTGGGCACTCAACAGGAGGGAGGGGCCAGGAGCACCGAAGAGGGACCTGAGAGGAGGAGGATCTGGGCCACTCTGTGCAAAACCAACTGCATAGAGCAGGCAAGTATAACATGCTTGTTTAAATAAAAAAATAAAATAAAAAAATGCCTTAGGCCCCGTTCACATACAAGCAACGTTACTTCCAGGGGCGACCTCTGAGGTCGCGGTGCGAGCAGCGCCGGCACGGACTTCATAACATTGAAGTCTATGGCGGTCGCCCCAAAGAATATCCGGACCCTTTTTCTAAGTCGGAGCGACTGGTGTCGCTCCTATTAGAACGGGTCCGCAGCTTCCCTATGGAAGGCGACCTACGGCAACCTGTGAGGTCGCCTTAGTGTGAACGGGGACTTAAATCACTTTTATGTTTTGGCTTTAGATTAACGGTAAAGTTTATTTAAAACGACAGGTCCACAGGACTTCCTAGTTCATAAGGGTGACAATGCTGCAGTAAATTCCCTTCGGAACAAGGTGTTGTCACATTAATCACAGAAAGTGAAAAATCAACAGATCTAATGTCCAAATCAATGGATAATAAAACAATTTTACAGGGGGGGGGGGGGGGGGGGCTGCTAAGCTTTTTGTATACGAGGCCTCCTAGATTTAGCTTTACTTGTCTTTAGCATTAGATAAAAAATCCAATCTCAATTATATTCATATCAGAGTAGGAAAGGGTTAAAATATGTCAGGTTATTTTGCACTGCGATTCCTTTGGGGAAATGTTCCTTCCCCTCCTGCTCTGTAGACAAACAAAAAAGAAATTTTGCTAAAATGTACTAAATTTTCACAGAGAGTGGTCATAAGAACAGGTGTCCTGACTGGGGGATTTCCTTCACTTTGAAGATGACCTTAACATTTTGGATTTTCCATCATCACTTTCACTTTGCTAAACAGGAAAAAGAGGGTTAAAAAGAAAAAAAAAACCCGGGGGGGGGGGACGACGACGACAAAAACTGCAATAAAAATTGACAGGGGGTCTATTGTTTCCACATGCAAGCTGAAACTACCACCTTATATTTATTCCTTTAAAGCTGAACTTTATTGATTAGCTAAATACACGTGGGTGTATTCTTACTTGAATCTGTGTGTATTTCTTCCAGATCTGTGCAGTAACCCAGCATAAAAACTTGCCTTTGTGCAGGAGTTTCCTCTCACTGTTGCTCTCACTTTGAGCATCAGTGTGAAGCATGGAGCCGACACTGGAGGAAGCAGAGTCGGCTGTATAGCGCCGGCTCCTGTCACAGGCAGAGTGATATCAAATGTACTCCACCTGCGACATGAGCAATACAGGCTCTGCTCTCTACTGCAGCCGCATGCTTCCTCCAGCGCCACACACTGATGGTCAGGAAAGGTGAGTTGGGAACCAGCCAGCAATACCCACCAAAAGTACCCATCAGCAGTACCCGCCAGCAGCAGCTGGAGGAAGCTGCCAGCGGTAGCCGCCAGAGGAAGCCGCCAGCAGAATCCGCCTGGGGGACAGCAGCAGCCAGCGATACCTGCAGGAATCCTGAGGAAGGAGTGAAGATTGAGGTCAGTTGAGGTGCAGGTAAACGGCAGTGCATCCGTGTGAAACCCCTTTCACACAATTGGTCTAATCGGGTCCGCCTGTCTGTTTTTCAGGTGGACCCTCCATTCATCTCTATAGACTGGCAGATGTAAACTGACCTGTGTCCGCTTACACCCGCCCATCTCCAATCCGATCCACTTAAAAAGCAGAATGGGATCTGTCCCCTTCTGTCTGGGCAGATCAGATCAGGGGCCCATAGTGTAGAGTGGGCTGTGTCCGTGTCTGCTCTGCATATGCTGAGTGGACATGCACATATCATCCGCCCTTACTCCTCAGAAGGTTGGGCACCCCTGTTGTAAAGGCATGAGTCCCAGATGGAAAGGTGCACTGTAGCAGCCTTTCCTCTTAGTTTTGCCGCAGTGAGAGAGGTGCGCAGTACTGTAGAGCATCAGGAGACCCACGGGGAAATCTTAAAGATCTCCTATGACGTTGATAAAAGTGTTAAGACAGCCGCCTCTGTCGCGGCTGGCCTTAACACTTTCATCACGGTGGTTGGCAGGTCTTACTATTTTTCCCTACCTCCTCTGCGCTGAGAGGAACTGGCATTTTTAAACATGTCACTGTTTAAACAAGGTTAGGACTGTACGATACATTAAAAACAGTTCTGTAAGCAACATCCTATTTTCTGGCAGTGCCCCTCCCGAGCCTAGACACAACCCTGGCTCAGGTTGTGTACAACACAGTGATGATGACATTGCTATTTTTATAAAGGTAAGGCATTTGGTGCACACAAAGCAGATTTATACTCTTTGTGGCCTTTGAGGAAGTCTCCAAGCACAAAGACTTCCCCGCTGTCAGAACGCACAGATCAGTGGTGTAGCCACTGATTAAGTGGGTTTCATCTAACAGGGTGGTTGAACAAAAGTTGATTAGTAGATTGACTTCTGTTCAACTGCAGTGGCCACACATGGATCAAAATTCGGCTGGCCCCTGCTAAAATGGACACATTTCGATCCATCTATGCCTCTTCCTAACCAATGACACCACAAAGCTCCTTGGTCACTCTCTGGTCTTTTCCCACCCCAATTACTGCCCTCTTCACTGGATTACCTTTACATAGGCCATCCTCTATTCAGTCAGTCATGAATGCTACTCATCCACCTTACCAATCAGTGTCTGTCACCCTCCCTCTCTGCCAATCACTCCAATGGCTTCTGTTCACCCAACAAATTAAGTTGAATATACTAAAAACTTGCAAAGCCATCCACAACTCAGGACCCAGCTACATCACACTAACCTGGTCTCAAAATATCAACCTAATCCTTCTCTTCATTCCTCCCAAGACCTCCTGCTCTCTAGCTCCCTTGTCACCGCATCCCACGCTCACCTCCAGGACTTCTCCAGAGCCTCTCCCATCCTATGGAACTCCCAACCTCAATTTTCTATACAATCTCCTTTAGTGCCGGACCGGTTCACATTTGTGTGATCAGAGATCGCATGTAATTAGGAGCACGCTGCTCCTAAAATTACATGCAACGTCTGTGCGGAGCAAATTCAGCCATAGGTTGTATGGCGGAATTCGCACTGCAATCGCACTGAAACACGCACAGGACCCTTTTTTTGGTCCGCAACAGAATCGGATCGCATAGTGGTTCACACTAGTGCGATCTTTCAGATCGCACTGCAATATGAGATCTGATCTGGGGGTGTCGTTAACCTTGAATTGACACCCCCAGCGTATCGCATATGGCAGTGTGGCCTGTTGTGCGGATGCGATGTGGGAACACGCTGTATATTCGCAGCGTTCCCGCATCGCATAAATGTGAACCGGCACTTAGACTTACCTTCGACTATGTAGTGCAAGGGCCTTCCTGACCGAATACAAATTGAGAGTTATTTAGGCACGACCTCATATTATATGGTTTTGGTAAATATAAAGAGAAATGTATATTGTACATGGACCAGCCTAAAGACAGCAAGTGTCTCACTGGATGGATCACTAGGTAAAAAAAAAAAAAAAAAAAAAAAAAAAAAAAAAGATACACTAATATATATATATATATATATATATATATATACACATATACATATATATATATATATATATATATATATATATATATATATACATATATATATATATATATATACACACACACACACACACATACACATACATACATACACATATATACATACACACACACATACACACTTTAATATAAAAATAATATACAAAAACAGAAAACAAATGCAGCCACCACATCTAAGGATTGGTAAACTGCAATATATTAAAATGTCCTTTTTGGTTTAGATACACGTTGACTCACAAGAGAAAAAAAAAAAAAAGCCAGTCGCCATTTTGCTGCATAATCGCATGGAACTAAATCAATCACAAAGAAGGCCTAAAAATCCACACTAACATTTTTCCAGTCACATTATTTAAAGAGGAAGTAAACTCTCCTCTGCAACTTTTACCTGTAGGCAAGTATATGATAAGGCTTACCTATAGGTACTGTAAATATCTCCTTAACATGTACCGTTTAGGAGATATTTACCTTAAATGCACCCAGTGACATCACTGGCACATGCGCTCTGAAGGAACGGCCGCTGGTGCCGTTCCTTCAGAGCCCCGTCCCATGACTGTCGGCTCCCGCGCGCATGCGATCACGGAAGATGGGCGACTGCACATGTCGCTCGTCATACAGGTAAGCGGGCGGGACGGCGGGGGCTCGTTCTAAGGTAAGTATTTCATAATGAGCTAGTATGCGATGCAAACTAGCTCAATATGCGTTTCTCTTTCAGGTTGGAAAAAAAAAAATAAAGGTTTTAATGAGTTTACAACCTCTTTAAATAATAAAAACGAGACAATTGAGATCTGTGTGACATTGCTGCCAAATAACTACAGTCTATTCTCTTCAGCCTCAACTGTCAGCACCTCTCTTTAAGACCCCATTCACACTAGCGCGACTTGTCAGGCGACTTGGTCGCCTGACAAGTGGTGGTCGGTCGCCTGCCATTGATTAGCACAGGACCCGTTCTACACAGGTCGCTCTGACTTAGAAAAAGGGTCCTGTACTACTTTGGGGCGACCTGGAGGCGACTTGCATTGACTTCAATTATATAAAGTGCGTGCATGTCGCGCCGAGGTCGCGGTGCACACAGGTCGCCCCAGCAAGTCGTGTCGCCCCTGTGTGAATGGGCTCTAAAGCGTAACTCCCATTTCATTGTCAAAACATTCCCCTCTGGGTGATCTATGTACATTGCAGGGATTTTTAAAAAACTGTTTGCAGATTCCTACATTTTGTTATTCTGAAGAAATCAGTTTGTTTGTGTGCATGTAGAAAGTGAAGTCAATGGGAGTGGTTTCATAATTATCAATCAGCTGCTGCACGTGCAAGGCTCTAATGAGGAAAATTGCAGGGCCTACATCCTTTTAGGAGGGATTTCCTTTTTGGTGAGATGCTCCCAATATGACATTTTTGTTGTAGGAGATGCCTGAAATCTGACATGTATCTTAGTGCGGACTTCTGGGAAAATCAGTGAGCCAATCACACAAAGAGGAAATGTTTCTGGGGGGGGCATTCGGATGAAGAAGAGGAGGGTGCTGTGGGAAGGCGAAGGTCCTCTTTAAAATATTACTGATATAAAAAAGGTCCCCGGTTGTATTTTACACATTTTGCATCATTTTTCCACAAATCAGTGTCATTGACACATCAGCTATAGCAAGAAAACTCCTTTTTAATAAACTCAAATCTAACAGAAAAAAAATGGAAAAGCTCTTCTAAAATCTCAATTATACAAAAAAAAAACAAACAATTAAAAAAATATGTGGAAAAGAAGACACGTGTTCTATGCTGAGTTACTGGAAAGTGATGACAAAGGCCTGTTCTTCCAGCAGGAATTACACAGGAATTATATATAGGGGAACAAGTCATGACATGTCATTTCTAAATTTTGGATGGAGGCATCTGTGGGAAAACAGAGCCCTATTGCTTCTGAAATATTAACCCAAGAAATGCCATTAAACCCTGGTTCACACTGGTGTGGCTTTGAAATTGCGATACTTTGGCCCAATTTCATAGCCGCAGGTCAGTGTTATTTGCACCTCCAATTTCACTGCAGCTTGTGACTAAAGTTCGTACACACGTACTGATCGTCGGCCGAACGATCGGCCGTCTTTTGTCCAGGGCTGTCGTGTGTTGAAAACTGCAAAAGACTGCACACTAATTTTGTCGGCCAACAACAGCCGACTGCAGAAGTGATGTCATGTGATGGTTAACTTTTACATGTGTTTTTTCTTTTCTGAGCATGCCCAGTCTTGCAAATCTGCCGTTTGTCGGCCGAATTCTGTACTGACTGGCGTACAATCGGCCGTTCTGGTGTTGGCCAACAAAAATTTTAATGCCTGCACACCCGATTCTGTTCGGCCGAAAAGTCAGAGTCGGTTGTCGGAAGCATCATACTAACAAGCCGACAATCGGCCGATCGTTCGGCGGCCGAATATTTACGGCCGACAATCGCTACGTGTGTACGGGGCTTTAGTTTAACAGAAATCTATGCAAGTTACAATGAATTTGGAAAAAAGTAGTGCAAGAATCTTTTTCGTGGCAATTTCAACGGTTCCAATGCCAACAATAGCGTGCGACTCGTCATCCGATTTGGAACAGTCGAATCGCATAACAAATCACACTGGTGTGAACGGGGGCTTAGTCTAGGTAAAAGATCTAAATCACAGAAAGCTAAATATCATTCAATTATCCAAACACTGTTTTCCATCAACACATTTCTTTTTTTTTTGAAAAATTCTTTTTGTTGATTTTTAAAGAAAGAACAGAGTAACACAAACAGACATACACAGCAGCCAAAAAAGGCAGACAATAACCCAACAACAACCTCCCCCCCCCCCCACCCACCCAAAAACGACCACCAGCACCCTGAGAAGACCAGGAGCGACGAGGTCAGGGGGTCAGCGCAGGCCACCGTCCAAGGACAGCACGACCTACCACCGGTCTCCGGAGTAAACAACCTTCGGTCCCTTCTCATAAACAACACACCATATCTCCCATCAACACATTTCTAATGCCTTTCCCCCTGTATTTTCTACACGCAGATACATATTTATCTGAAAACCTTCCCCAATGTGTAAACAGAATAGGTGAATACTGATTTTCTGAAAAGATGTCATATATACTTAGTTAAAGCCTCATTAAAATGACAAAGTGAGCAAAGTGGCTCTTGTAAGAGCACCCCGACTCACTTATCACTGCTGGTGACAAACAATCCCAATTCCAAAAAAGTTGGGGTGCTGTGTAAAATCTACATAAAAGCTGAATGCAATGATTTGCAAATCTCATAAACCCGAATTTTATTCACAATGGAAAAATTGTTTAACTGAGAAAATGTACCATTTTAACCACTTCCCGTCTGGCCTATTGTCAATTGACGGCTGAGCAGGAACTTACTAGATCTGGGGGAACTTCATACGGTGTGCTCCCAGTCACACACCCTGTGCGTGCCCTAGTGGTCATACTGTGGAATGCTATTTAAGACCAGTATACTGGGCCGATCCTGGTGCCATGTGACCAATCACAGCATTCACATGACATTTATACACTAGGGCTGCCACGACGCGTCGACGTAGTCGACTACAAAAAATCGTCGACGTGCGGAAAAAGCGTCGACGCGTCAACGCGTGACGTCACACGCCCCCGGCCAGCCGCCGCGCCGCTTGAAGCATTGCCGGCCGGGTGAAATTCCCCCGCCGGGCTCCGTCGGAGACGAGAGGTGAGCGCTGACCGTCTCCAGCACCCCTGTACTGCCGCAGCTTCTGCCGCAACACATTCGCCATCCTCCCCGATCACCCAGCTGCGGCGCTACACCGGCTTGTAATGGCCTGTACTAGGTGGGAGGGCTTACTGGGGGGGTCTGTACTGGGAGGGGGGCTTACTAAGTGGTCTGTACAGTACAGACCACTTAGTAAGCCCCCCTTCCAGTGCAGACCCCCCAGTAAGCCCTCCCACCCAGTACAGACCCCTTAGTAAGCCCCCCCTCCCAGTACAGACCCCTCAGTAAGCCCTCCCACCCAGTACAGACCACTTAGTAAGCCCCCCCTCCCAGTGCAGACCCCTCAGTAAGCCCTGTACTAGGTGGGAGGTCTTACTGAGGGGTCTGAACTGGGAGGGGGGCTTACTAAAGGGTCTGTACTAGGTGGGAGGGCTTACTGGGGGGTCTGTACTGGGAGGGGGGGGCTTACTAAGGGGTCTGTACTAGGTTGGAGGGCTTACTGAGGGGTCTGTACTAGTGTACTAGGAGGGGGGCTTACTAAGTGGTCTGTACAGTACAGACCACTTAGTAAGCCCCCCTTCCAGTACAGACCCCTTAGTAAGCCCCCCCCTCCCAGTGCAGACCCCTCAGTAAGCCCTCCCACCCAGTACATACTGTACTAGGTGGGAGGGCTTACTGAGGGGTCTGCACTGGGAGGGGGGCTTACTAAGTGGTCTGTACTGGGTGGGAGGGCTTACTGAGGGGTCTGTACTGGGAGGGGGGTTTAGTAAGTGGTCTGTACTGGGTGGGAGGGCTTACTGAGGGGTCTGTACTGGGAGGGGGGTTTAGTAAGTGGTCTGTACTAGGTGGGAGGGCTTACTGAGGGGTCTGAACTGGGGGGGGGGGGCTTAGTAAGTGGTATGTACTAGGTGGGAGGGCTTACTGAGGGGTCTGAACTGGGAGGGGGGCTTACTAAGGGGTCTGTACTGGGAGGGGGGGCTTACTAAGTGGTCTGTACTGGGAGGGAGAGCTTACTGTGGGGGTCTGTATTAATTACAGGATTAATTAGCTAATCAAAAAAACACTAAATTAAGCAAAAAAAAATAAAATAAAAATAATCGTTAGATTAGTCGACTAATCGTAAAAATAATCGATAGATTAGTCGACAGACAAATTAATCGTTAGTTGCAGCCCTATTATACACAACAGATGGCTTTCATTTAACCACTTAAGCCCCGGAAGATTTTACCCCCATTCCGACCAGGGGGTATTTTGCGACTCGGCATTGCGTGACTTTAACGGACAATTGCGCGGTCGTGCGACGCTGTACCTAAACGAATTTGGCGTCCTTTTTTCCCACAAACAGAGCTTTCTTTTGGTGGTATTTGATCACCTGTGCGATTTTTTGATCACGCGCTATAAACAAAAAAAGGAGCGTCAATTTTGCAAAAATAGCAATATTTTTCACATTTTTTTATATGAAATTCCCCAAAAAAAAAAATTTTAAAAATCAAAATTTTTTTACTTTTTCGGCCAATTTGTTATGCTACCTATGTTTGGTAAAAAAAAAAAAAAAAAAAAAAAAAAAAAAAAAAAAAAAAAAAGCAAAAAGCGTATTTTGATTGGTTTGCGCAAAAGTTATCGCGTTTACTAACAAAGGGAAAGATCTGTCATTTTTGTTGTTTTTTTTTTTTAACGTGTAATGGCGGCGATCTGCGATTTTTTTTGCGGTACTGCGACATTGGGGCGGACAGATCGGACCCTTGACTGACATTTTTGACACTTTTGGGGTTACCAGTGACATTTCTACAGTAATCAGTGCTATATATATGCACTGTTACTGTAAAAATACACTGGTAGTGAAGGGGTTAACTTTATTTGGGAGGGAGGGGCTGTGTGTATCCCTAGGGGCGTGCTTTCTACTGTGATTGGCTGGGGCTTGAGCTGTATGGACACTGATCAACGGATCTACATAGTAGATCCGAGTGATCAGTATCCTAACAGCAAGGAGAATGACAGGTGGCTCGTTTACACAAGCTGCCTGACATTCTCCCTCTCCCCCGCCGATCGCCGAGTGACCGGCGGACATCGGGTCCGCCGGTCACACGCGCGGGGGGGGGGGTCCGTGACCACGCGGGAGCGGGGGGGCGCGCTCGCTCCCTAGACCCTCACAAGCTAGTGACGTAGCCCTACGTCACTTTGCCTGTGAGGGGCTGACTGCCAACGTAGATCGGCGTTAGGCAGTCGGCAAGTGGTTAAAGCCATTCTTTGTGTACAATGGTGATGATCTCTCTCATTGGTCACAGAGAGCACATGGTACACACAGGGCCAATAACAGCCCATCAGTACCATGTTATAAGCTGTAGCCAGTCACAGCTAACCACAATAGTACTCAATGAATGGCTGTGAATGAATAAGGAAATCGTGAAATGAAAAAATGGTTTCTCATAACAGTGATGATCACTGTTATAAGTAATCAAAGTGTAAAAAAAAATTATATATATATATATATAAAAAAAAAAAATATAAAACCTCAGCGTAGTACCAAAAAAAAAAAAAAGAAGAAGAAGTATTTACTCTTTCCATAAAATCGTGAAAAAAAAAAAAAAAAATTACAACTAAAAAAAAAAAACTCACCATGCCTCTCACTAAATATTTTGGACTGTCTACATTGCAAAAAAAGGGGTAATTTGTATTTAATTTGTACTGTCCTGGAATTTTAGAGCCTCAAGAAGTGAGACAGGACATCATGATTGATCAATTGTCAAATATTATACATTTATCACACACACACACCATAGTTTGTAGACTATAAAACTTTCACACAGACCAAATAATATACCGTACACCAATTTGGGATATTTTTACTAAAGAAATGTAGCAGTGTACATTTTTGCCTAAACGTTTCAGCATTTTTTTTGTTTATTGTATATACAAAAAACACAATGATTAAATACCACCAAAAAAAAAAACAAACAGTCAAAAAAAAAAAAAAAAGATATAAAATTTAATTTGGGTACAGAGTGTTATGCCTGAGTAGTTGTCATTCAAAGTGTGAAAGCACCGTGTCTCAAAAGTTGGGACAGGGCCATTTTTACCATGCTCTACATTCTCTCTTCTATTAACAACACTCTTTAAATGTCTGGGAACTGAGCAGACCAGTTGCTGGAGTTTGAGAGAGGAATGTTGACCTATTCTTGCTGGATATAGGATTTTCTTTGTCGTATTTTTCGTTTCAAAATTAGAGTAATATTTTCAATTGCTAAAAGGTCTGGACTGCAGGCAAGCCAGTTAAGCAATCCGGACTCTTCTACTACGAAGCCATGCTGTTGTCATAGATGCAGTTATGTGGTGTAGCATTGTCCTGCTGAAATATGCAAGGCATTCCCTAAAAAAACCTGTATATAGCTTTCAGCATGGATGATGTAAAAGCTGCCCATTCCATACAAATGAATGCACCCCCATACCATCAGAGATGCAGACTTTTAAACCGAGCGCTAGTAACAAGCCGCAAGGTCTCTCTCCTCTTTAGTCTAGAGGACACGACGCGCATGGTAGCCAAAAAGAACGTCAAATTTTGAGTAGTCTGACCACTAAACAGTTTTCCACTTTGCAACAAACCATTTCAAAAGAGCTTATGCCCAGAGAAGATGGTGGTATTTCTGGAACATGTTCTGATATGGCTTTTCCTTTGCAAGCTAGAGCTTTGCCTTGCATTTTTGGATGGCACAGCAAACTGTTCACAGACAGTGATTTATTCCTGAGCCCATGAAGTGATGTCCATCACAGAATCATGCCTATTTTTTTAAAGGCAGTGCAGTCTGAGGGCCCAAATATCACAGGCATCCAGTTTTGATTTTTGGCCTTGTCCCTTTCACACAGAATTCTCTCCAGATTCTCTTGAGGATATTATGTACTGTAGATGATATATTTATAGTTTTTGCAACTCTACTTTAAGGAACATTGGGCTCCATTCATATAGCGGTATCTTAGCTCATCCAAGTATACAGCAAGATGCCGCACAGCGGCTTTCAAAACATTTTTTTTTTTAGTTCTCGCTAAAAACTCGCTACGAAATATTCTTAAAATATCACAATATAATTATATAGGGACCACTACCCATTTACTACATGCATTTTTTTTTTTTGTGAATTGATTTTCACTCCTGTTTTATGCGCCATTTACTGAGCGTTTTTGCTTTATGTGGTAAATACCGCATACAGCAATAGTGAATTGACATTTTCAGGATTGCATGTGGTATTTGGGAAAAAACCTAAAAAACGCATGCAATCTGGTTCTGTGAATGGAGCCTATTCTGAAACTGTCCAGTAATTTTTAGATGCAGCTTTTCACAGATTCAAGGCAAATAGACTGTGCACTTTGCAAAGCGCATTTGCACTCTGCAAGAGCAGTAGCTCCAGAGCTTAGTAATGAACAAGAGTCCAGCTGACTTCCATCATTCAATCATGTGCAAGCCACAAAGCTGTTTTTCTAAATTTCCTTTCACACGATTGGGTAGTCTTTCCAAAGGGAAGCTTTACCTCATTTACTAAGCTCTGGTGCATCTGCACTTGTAGACTGCAATTGCACAGTCTTTTTGTCTTTAGTAACTCAACCAATTGACTCTCTAAGATGCCCTTTTTATACCCAATCATGTTACTGACCTGTGGCCAATTAACTAAAATTAGCTGCAAAATGTTCTTCCACCTCTTCCTTGTTAGTACCACTTTGCCAGCTTTTTGTTGCTCTGTCTCAACTTTTTTTTTTAGATGTGTTGCTGCTATTAATTTCAAAATGACCTTATTTTCTCTTTCTTAACATGGTACAGTTTCTCAGTTTAAAACATTTGATTTGTTTTCAATTATGAATAAAATATGGACTTATAAGATATGCAAATCATTGCATTCTCTTTTTATGTAGATTTTACACAGCGTTCCAACTTTGTTTGGAATTGGGGTGAATCTGACCTCTTCCCATAATGTGGTATTTAGGAGCGAGTGACCAATGGGCAGGGCTGAAACTGACACGTGACAAAGTTTACACAGGATATTCTGCAGCAGAGCGTCACGAAGGTGATTAAAAGCATCTGTCACTTTTGCCCTAAATCAGGCATGTCCAACCTGCAGCCCGGGGGCCGCATGCGGCCCAAAACCGCAGGCAATGCGGCCCACTGCCTCCTGACAATTTTTTTATTTTTTTTGCTGGGGAGGAAGGAAGTTGAGTCGGGGGCCCGGTGTCGTGTCGAGGAATGCCCTCCGTCGGATAATGCCCGGGTCGGACTGCGCATGCTCCGTAAGTGACGTCACCCTGTCAGAACAGCTGATCGGCTGGGGTTGGCGCATGCGCAGTCCGTCGGGGGCACAATCCGACGAGAGACAGAGCGGGGAAGAATCTAATGTCAGATTCTGACTCGCTCTGTAGCGCGTGCGCAGTCCGTTGGGGGCATTTCTCGACGAGAGACAGAGCGGGGAAGAATCTAATGTCAGATTCTAACTCGCTCTGTACGATGATTACACATATGAACATTCTAACTCGCTATATGTAACTAATACACATATGAACATTCTAACTCGCTATATGTAACTAATATATATATATATATATAGTGTATATATATATATATATATATATATATATATATATATATATATATATATATATATAGTATATATATATATATATATATATAGTGTATATATATATATATATATATATATATATATAGTGTATATATATATATATATATATATATATATATATATATATATATATATATATATATACTATATATAGTATATTATATTATATATATATATTATAGTAGTATAGTATATTATATAGTATATTATAGTATATATATATATATATATATATATATATATATATATATATATATATATATATATACACTATACTATATATATACTATACATATACTATATATAGTATATTATATTATATATATTATAGTAGTATAGTATACTATAGTATATTATATAGTATATTGTAGTATATATATATATATAGTATATTTATATATATATATATATATATATATATATTTATATATATATATATATATATATATATATATATATATATATATATATATATATATATATATATATATATATATATATATATATATATAGTTACTATATATATATATATATAGCTATATATAACTCATTAAAGGGGCACCCTGAAATACTATGATCAGTACTCATATAGTATATTATAGTATATATATAGTATAGTATATTTATATATATATATAGTATATATATATATATATATATATATATATACTATATATAGTATGTATGTATATATATATATATATATATATATATAGTTACTATATATATATATATATATATATATATAGCTATATATAACTCATATGGCACACATTAAAGGGGCACTCTGAAATACTACGATCAGTACTCATATGGGACACATTAAAGGGGCACTCTGAAATACTAAAGGGGCACGCGACTGCAATAATAAAAGGGCACTCTGGAATACTAAAGGGGCACCCTGAAATACTACGATCAGTACTCATATGGGACACATTAAAGGGGGCACTCTGAAATACTACGATCAGTACTCATATGGGACACATTAAAGGGGCACTCTGAAATACTAAAGGGGCACGCCGACTGCAATAATAAAAGGGCACTCTGGAATACTAAAGGGGCACGCCGACTGCAATAATAAAGGGGCACTCTGACCGTGGGTCATAAAGGAGCTATGTGACTGGGACACATAACGGGGCACTCTGATAGGGACACTGATGTAAAGGAGGACTCTAACGGGAACACTGGATGTAAAGGGGGACTCTGACGGGGACACTGATGTAAAGGGGAACTCTGACGGGGACACTGATGTAAAGGGGGACTCTGACTGGGACACTGATGTAAAGGGGGACTCTGATAGGGAAGCACTAGATGTAAAGGAGCACTCTAATGGGGACACGGATGTAAAGGAGGACTCTGACAGGGACACACTGGATGTAAAGGAGGACTCTGACAGGGACACACTGGATGTAAAGGAGGACTCTGACAGAGGCACCGACACAGGCCAAATTACGGCGGGGGGACATGAACTGCATGACGGCGGGGACACAGGGTGGATGACGGCAGGGACAGGGGCTGAATGACGGCGGGGAAAGAGGCTGAATGACAGGGGGATACAGGCTGCATGATGAGGGACACACTGATGAGGCACAAATGAGGAGGCACTCATTGGCATGATTTAGACACAGATGGGCATGAGACACAGGTGGGCATAAATAGGGCAGAGATGGGCATGGATGAGGCAGAGATGGGCATGGATGAGGTAGGGGCGGTGCCCATCGGTGTGTACAGCGTGCGAAGAGAGAGCTAAACCAGACATGCAGCGTTCTGTTGACAAATGATCGCTCTGTCATTGGATGGAGCGATCACATGGTAAATGGCCCCTGTCGTTGGCCCTTTAACACAATCCGTGGGAAGCGCGATTCGGATGTCTCTGTACGCCCTCCCAGAATAGGCCGACCACGCTGTAGCCATCATTGGGCTATGCCCTGGTCGACAAGTACTTAATCCCCATAGTCTTAGCTATCCGATATTACCCGTAAAGCGGGGCTTTGCATTACTTATGTTCTGCAATATTTGGCCAAACTCGATCACAATGCCAGTCTCTGTGAAAATTAGGCATTGCCCCCAAAAAATGTGTGTGGCTACTGGAGGTCCTCTAGTGTAAGTTTGCCAAGTATGGTGCCCTGAACCCCCGTGGTTTGGGCTCTACATTTATAGAAGCTTGGCCTGCTATGTTAATCTATGGCAGAGTCTTAGTCTGGAAATTTGAGGGGCTACAGCTAGGACCCCAAATGAGTCCGGGGGCCATATTTGGCACAGAGGTAGGGGGGTCCTTCCTTTACCACCCCAAACATTTTGGGGTTAGTTAGCTCAAAATTTCCTGATCAACTTTTTCTAGGGCCCCTTGAGAGTATGTGGCCCCCGGGCCATACGGCACAGCAGGGAGTGCTGGATACCATTGGACTATTCTGCGGTGGTCAGCTAAAGTCTACCCCAATGCAGGTCCCTGTGAAAATAAAGCATTGGCCCCAAACAAATGTATGTGCCAAATTTGGTGCCCCTGAGCACCATGGTTTGGCTACCACAGGGCCCTACATTTAAGCTAGCCTGGCCCATTATGTTAATCTATGGTTCAGCCGCGATCAGGAATTTGAGGGGCCACAGATCGGGCCCCAAATTAGTCCAGAGGCCCAGAGGTAGGGAAGGTCTTCCTTTAACACCTCTACATTTTTGAGGTCGCTAGCCTGAAGTTTTATGGTCAGCTTTTTAGGGGGCCCCTTGGGAGTGTGTGGCCCTCGGGCACTAATGCGGAGTGGGGATTGGTGAGTACTGCAGGAATCTCTGGACTCTTAGCTATTTAACAATATTTGCAGAGCCTGGCTCTGCAGTTCCTATGTCCTGCGGTGGTTGGGCAAATTCCACCCCCATGAAGGTCCTCATGAAAATTAAGCATTGGCCCCAAAAAAATTTTGTGGCCCCTGGGGGTCCTCTAGTAACCCTATACCAAGTTTGGTGCCCCTGGGCAACATCGTTCCGCTACCGTGGGGCCCTAGATTTAGGCTAGTTTGGCCTAGCCTATGGTAATATATGGCGCAGTAGGGAATTTTGGAGGGGCCACAACGTGGGCCCCAAACATGTTCAGGGAACCTGGACTCTTTCAGGGCCTGGGCTGTGGCCCCCTCAAATTCCCACCCCCATCAGAGTCATGGATTAACATAGCGGGCCAATGTACCATAAATTTAGTGCCCTGTGGTACCCAAATCACGGGGAGATATGGTCACCAAACTTGGTACAGGGATACTAGCTGACCCCCAGGGTCACACACAAATTTTTTTGTGGACGATGCCTAATTTTCACGAGGACTGGCATGGGCGTCAAATTTGCACAAATACTGTAGAACATAGGTACCAGTGAGCCCTGCTCCGCAGGTAACATTGGATAGCTAAGAATATTGGGATTAATATGGTTTCCAGCAGTCCCTTCTCCACGGTACTGCCCCAGGGCCACACACTCCCAAAAGGCCCCTGAAAAAGTTGACCAGAAAATTTCAGGCTAGCTACTCCAACATTTTCAGAGTGGTAAAGGAAGATCTCCCCTACCACTGTGCCAAATATGGTCCCCTGGACTTGTTTGGTGCCCGAGCTGGGGCCCTGCAACTGTGCCCACTCGAAGATTGCCATACTGCACCAAGCTGACCTAAATTATGGGCCTAGTGGTACCTGAACCCTGGTGGCTAGGGGCCTCAAACGTGGCAGGGGCCACATGCTTTTTTCAGGACCTTAATTGTTACAGGGACCTGCATAGGGGTCGATTTGGCTAACCACTATGGAATACAGGAACTGCAGAGCAGCGCTATACAGATACTGCTGAATAGCTAAGAGTCCAGCTAAGAGTCCAGGGATTCCTGCAATATCCAGCACTCCCCGCTGCATGGTACGGGCCGAGGGCCGCAAACTCTCAAGTGGCCCTGGAAATAGTTGACCAGTACATTTTGGGCTAGCGACTCCAAAATGCTTGGTAAAGGGAGCCCTCCCCTACCTCCGTGCAAAATATGGCCCCCCAGACTAATTTGGGGCCCGAGCTATTTCCAGGGCCACTTGAGAGTTTGCGGCCCTCGGCCCGTACCATGCAGCGGGGAGTGCTGGATATTGCAGGAATCCCTGGACTCTTAGCTGGACTCTTAGCTATTCAGCAGTATCTGTATAGCGCTGCTCTGCAGTTCCTGTATTCCATAGTGGTTAGCCAAATCGACCCCTATGCAGGTCCCTGTAACAATTAAGGTCCTGAAAAAAGCATGTGGCCCCTGCCACGTTTGAGGCCCCTAGCCACCAGGGTTCAGGTACCACTAGGCCCATAATTTAGGTCAGCTTGGTGCAGTATGGCAATCTTCGAGTGGGCACAGTTGCAGGGCCCCAGCTCGGGCACCAAACAAGTCCAGGGGACCATATTTGGCACAGTGGTAGGGGAGATCTTCCTTTACCACTCTGAAAATGTTGGAGTAGCTAGCCTGAAATTTTCTGGTCAACTTTTTCAGGGGCCTTTTGGGAGTGTGTGGCCCTGGGGCAGTACCGTGGAGAAGGGACTGCTGGAAACCATATTAATCCCAATATTCTTAGCTATCCAATGTTACCTGCGGAGCAGGGCTCACTGGTACCTATGTTCTACAGTATTTGTGCAAATTTGACGCCCATGCCAGTCCTCGTGAAAATTAGGCATCGTCCACAAAAAAATTTGTGTGTGACCCTGGGGGTCAGCTAGTATCCCTGTACCAAGTTTGGTGACCATATCTCCCCGTGATTTGGGTACCACAGGGCACTAAATTTATGGTACATTGGCCCGCTATGTTAATCCATGACTCTGATGGGGGTGGGAATTTGAGGGGGCCACAGCCCAGGCCCTGAAAGAGTCCAGGTTCCCTGAACATGTTTGGGGCCCACGTTGTGGCCCCTCCAAAATTCCCTACTGCGCCATATATTACCATAGGCTAGGCCAAACTAGCCTAAATCTAGGGCCCCACGGTAGCGGAACGATGTTGCCCAGGGGCACCAAACTTGGTATAGGGTTACTAGAGGACCCCCAGGGGCCACAAAATTTTTTTGGGGCCAATGCTTAATTTTCATGAGGACCTTCATGGGGGTGGAATTTGCCCAACCACCGCAGGACATAGGAACTGCAGAGCCAGGCTCTGCAAATATTGTTAAATAGCTAAGAGTCCAGAGATTCCTGCAGTACTCACCAATCCCCACTCCGCATTAGTGCCCGAGGGCCACACACTCCCAAGGGGCCCCCTAAAAAGCTGACCATAAAACTTCAGGCTAGCGACCTCAAAAATGTAGAGGTGTTAAAGGAAGACCTTCCCTACCTCTGGGCCTCTGGACTAATTTGGGGCCCGATCTGTGGCCCCTCAAATTCCTGATCGCGGCTGAACCATAGATTAACATAATGGGCCAGGCTAGCTTAAATGTAGGGCCCTGTGGTAGCCAAACCACGGTGCTCAGGGGCACCAAATTTGGCACATACATTTGTTTGGGGCCAATGCTTTATTTTCACAGGGACCTGCATTGGGGTAGACTTTAGCTGACCACCGCAGAATAGTCCAATGGTATCCAGCACTCCCTGCTGTGCCGTATGGCCCGGGGGCCACATACTCTCAAGGGGCCCTAGAAAAAGTTGATCAGGAAATTTTGAGCTAACTAACCCCAAAATGTTTGGGGTGGTAAAGGAAGGACCCCCCTACCTCTGTGCCAAATATGGCCCCCGGACTCATTTGGGGTCCTAGCTGTAGCCCCTCAAATTTCCAGACTAAGACTCTGCCATAGATTAACATAGCAGGCCAAGCTTCTATAAATGTAGAGCCCAAACCACGGGGGTTCAGGGCACCATACTTGGCAAACTTACACTAGAGGACCTCCAGTAGCCACACACATTTTTTGGGGGCAATGCCTAATTTTCACAGAGACTGGCATTGTGATCGAGTTTGGCCAAATATTGCAGAACATAAGTAATGCAAAGCCCCGCTTTACGGGTAATATCGGATAGCTAAGACTATGGGGATTAAGTACTTGTCGACCAGGGCATAGCCCAATGATGGCTACAGCGTGGTCGGCCTATTCTGGGAGGGCGTACAGAGACATCCGAATCGCGCTTCCCACGGATTGTGTTAAAGGGCCAACGACAGGGGCCATTTACCATGTGATCGCTCCATCCAATGACAGAGCGATCATTTGTCAACAGAACGCTGCATGTCTGGTTTAGCTCTCTCTTCGCACGCTGTACACACCGATGGGCACCGCCCCTACCTCATCCATGCCCATCTCTGCCTCATCCATGCCCATCTCTGCCCTATTTATGCCCACCTGTGTCTCATGCCCATCTGTGTCTAAATCATGCCAATGAGTGCCTCCTCATTTGTGCCTCATCAGTGTGTCCCTCATCATGCAGCCTGTATCCCCCTGTCATTCAGCCTCTTTCCCCGCCGTCATTCAGCCCCTGTCCCTGCCGTCATCCACCCTGTGTCCCCGCCGTCATGCAGTTCATGTCCCCCCGCCGTAATTTGGCCTGTGTCGGTGCCTCTGTCAGAGTCCTCCTTTACATCCAGTGTGTCCCTGTCAGAGTCCTCCTTTACATCCAGTGTGTCCCTGTCAGAGTCCTCCTTTACATCCGTGTCCCCATTAGAGTGCTCCTTTACATCTAGTGCTTCCCTATCAGAGTCCCCCTTTACATCAGTGTCCCAGTCAGAGTCCCCCTTTACATCAGTGTCCCCGTCAGAGTTCCCCTTTACATCAGTGTCCCCGTCAGAGTCCCCCTTTACATCCAGTGTTCCCGTTAGAGTCCTCCTTTACATCAGTGTCCCTATCAGAGTGCCCCGTTATGTGTCCCAGTCACATAGCTCCTTTATGACCCACGGTCAGAGTGCCCCTTTATTATTGCAGTCGGCGTGCCCCTTTAGTATTCCAGAGTGCCCTTTTATTATTGCAGTCGGCGTGCCCCTTTAGTATTTCAGAGTGCCCCTTTAATGTGTCCCATATGAGTACTGATCGTAGTATTTCAGAGTGCCCCCTTTAATGTGTCCCATATGAGTACTGATCGTAGTATTTCAGGGTGCCCCTTTAGTATTCCAGAGTGCCCTTTTATTATTGCAGTCGCGTGCCCCTTTAGTATTTCAGAGTGCCCCTTTAATGTGTCCCATATGAGTACTGATCGTAGTATTTCAGAGTGCCCCTTTAATGTGTGCCATATGAGTTATATATAGCTATATATATATATATATATATATATATATATATATATATATATATATATATAGTAACTATATATATATATATATACATACATACTATATATAGTATATATATATATATATATACTATATATATATATAAATATACTATACTATATATATACTATAATATACTATATGAGTACTGATCATAGTATTTCAGGGTGCCCCTTTAATGAGTTATATATAGCTATATATATATAGTAACTATATATATATATATATATATAGTAACTATATATATATATATATATATAGTATATATATATATATATATATATATATATATATATATATATATATATATATATATATATATATATATATATATATATATATATATATATATATATATATATATATATATATATACTACAATATACTATATAATATACTATAGTATACTATACTACTATAATATATATAATATAATATACTATATATAGTATATGTATAGTATATATATATAGTATAGTGTATATATATATATATATATATATATATATATATATATATATATATATATATACTATAATATACTATATAATATACTATACTACTATAATATATATATAATATAATATACTATATATAGTATATATATATATATATACACTATATATATATATATATATATATATATATATATATATACTATATATATACACTATATATATATATATATACACTATATATATATATATATATATATATATATATATATATATATATATATATATATATATACACTATATACATATATATAATATATATATATATATATAACTATATATATATAACTATATAACTATATATATATATATATATATATATATATATATATATATATATATATATATATATATATATATATATATATATATATATATATATATATATATTAGTTACATATAGCGAGTTAGAATGTTCATATGTGTATTAGTTACATATAGCGAGTTAGAATGTTCATATGTGTAATCATCGTACAGAGCGAGTTAGAATCTGACATTAGATTCTTCCCCGCTCTGTCTCTCGTCGAGAAATGCCCCCAACGGACTGCGCACGCGCTACAGAGCGAGTCAGAATCTGACATTAGATTCTTCCCCGCTCTGTCTCTCGTCGGATTGTGCCCCCGACGGACTGCGCATGCGCCAACCCCAGCCGATCAGCTGTTCTGACAGGGTGACGTCACTTACGGAGCATGCGCAGTCCGACCCGGGCATTATCCGACGGAGGGCATTCCTCGACACGACACCGGCCACAGCGGTTTCCAACTAACTGTAGGCAGAGGCTGCCTTGGAGGGGAAGGGAGGGGAGGAGGGCAAGCGCCGCCGGATTACAAACAGAGCGGGGATCTCCTGATTACCCAGGGGCCGCTGTCATACGAAGCCCTGCCTCCTGGACCGGCTTTTATGATAGACAGCACATTGGTGACGTCCATCATAGGAGCCGGTGCAGGAGGCAGGACTTCATATGACAGCGGCCCCTGGGTAATCAGGAGTTCCCCGCTCTGTGTAATCCAGCGGCTCTCCTCTCTCTTCATTGCAGACTGCATTGGATGGGCACGCACTGGTGAGGCTGCATTGGATGGGTTTGCACTGGTGAGGCTACATTGGATGGGCACTCATCAGGCTACATTAGATGGGCATGCACTGGTGAGGCTGCATTGGATGGGCACTGTTTAGGCTGCATTGGATGGGCATGCACTGGTGAGGCTGCATTGGATGGGCATGCACTGGTGAGGCTGCATTGGATGGGCATGCACTAGACTGCAAGTGCCGTGTGATCTCCCGGCTGCTGCGGGAGGTTTAGGATGTCTGCAGTCAGTGGCAGGGCTGCTGCTTCCTGTATAGTTCCGGCTCTGTCACAGGGGAAGTGATATGAAATGCACTCTGCCTGTGACAGGAGCCATACAGGAAGCAGCGGCTCTGCTCTCTACTGCTGCCGCTGCTTCCTCCAGCGGTACCCGCATGACCAGCAGTACCCGCCAGCAGTACCCGCCAGCAGTCTGCAAAATAAGTAGAAAAGGTATGTGCATTAGCGTGTGTAAATTGTTGCAATATGTTTTTTAATAACCATTTGTGTTTTGTCAAAATATGTCATGTCTTTGTTCATACATGTATGATTAACATGGCATTTTCCGGCTGCCTTAGTCATATGTGCTAGGGGTGCAACTAGGCCCCAGCACATAACTGTAACTATCCCAGCATGTGCAGTCCTTCTGACTCCTACCACCATGACCACTTCAAATCACCTCTGTAAACCGAATCCATTTAATTTGATCATCCTCTAGTTGTGTTAAATTAGTGCTGGGAGATAGGGCGTGGCGGCGCGGTAAGGCCACGGCAGCATTTTAGTACTTATATATCTTAACTATAGTTTATATGCGGCCCGAGAAAATTTCTCTACACTCAATGTGGCCCAGAGAAGCCAAAAGGTTGGACACCCATGCCCTAAATGGTAAAATAGAATTGCAGTGACTACAGCAGCATATGGCAGCACACTGTACTGCTATGACCACTTGCAGTCTGACTCAAGAGAGTGAAGGAGATGGTGAGAACACTATGGCTGAACTAGGTAAGCGTTGTTACCCTATGATAGGTAGTATCTATGGATAAAATCTGCTGGTACAATTTAAATTAAAAAAAAATACATTTGTATATAGTCAGCTTGCGTTTGAATCTTCTTTAACCTGTTGCTCTCACATATATGCAATGGCAAAACGGTGAGCGTTACCACCCACATACTGCACGTATGCCTCACTGGGTGACCGATATTTCTATGCCGGGAGTGTGCTCACTGCGTGCTCCCAGCACATAGACTGAGTTGTCAAAGAAAGCTCTTGGTCCCTACAAATGATCCGTAGCTGGTGGGATAGCCATTCACATTGGCCACATGATCACCGATCCTTGCCGCCCCCGGCCATTCAGAACTTTCTAAAGGGACGCCGGGGCAGACAGGAAGGGGTTACACACACAGTGTCTTTGTTACGATTACACATCTGTATAATTTTACCCCTATCCACATACATTTGGTGGCTTCACTACCAGACTGATTGCCGTAAGCCAGTTTCACCCTTTTTTTTTTTTACACTACGAAAAAAAAAAAAAAATAAATAAAAAAACTTAGTATGCAGAATTGGAGTCCCAACACATCACAGATAATTCTGTTGCCGATGACAGGATTGTTAGTTTAAGGCAATGATGGATTGACTGGCACTAGTGTTACCAGAAGCTGCATTTCAGGGACTCTTCTGGAGATAAAGTGTCCCCAGAGACTGACTTACATATAATAGGACCCATGGGGCTCAGGGAGGCATGGCAGCATGACACAACTGTGTTTAGGATTGTCACTGTTATCAAATAGGCTGCAGTCTGAGAATATCTCACAATGAATATCTATAGACAGAAGACAAAATGTCTGGCCTGACCAATATTGGCTTACAGCAACATTAAACCCAAAACATATTGCAGCTCACCAATTCTTACATGTGGTAGCAGCATTTATTTTCTTTTTTAGGCTTTTTTCCCTCACCTTGGTGATCTGAGCAGTCTGTTACTTTTCCACTTCCTTTAACAGACCAGGCTATCCAAGTGACTGAGGGTTGACCCAAACCATTTAATACAGACAGGGGTGCTTGCAAAGGTTTTTATTCATGTAGGCCCTGTTCACACATACTGCTGTCACTGGCATTTTACGGCACTGAATTAATGCAGGTCACAGCTAGAACACACAGAAAACAATAGTTTTTTTATGTGCCCTTTTCACACAGCAACTCAGCCCGGAGGTGCAGAACAGTGTAAGAGACATGCTGCATTTTAATTGCAGTGAACAGGAAGCCAGTGCATGTTACTGCAATGCAGGGGAAAATGCACATCACACCCTCCCCTACCCCCAGAACAGACATCTGCCCATATACTAAACCACCCATGAGTAGCGTGCAGGCTGCGAGTAGGCCCTGGTCTAAAACCTTTATCCCAAAAAGGAAAAAAAGTGTTTGCTGTAACCGCCTAAAAAGTGTTAGCTGGAGATCGACTGTAAAGCTTTAGAGCCACGGAAGCTGCCATCTTGGCCTAGATTTGATCTGCAGTTGCCATGGTGCAGCACATGTGATCTGTTATAACACCAGCTATTTGAAGGCTTGACTGTGACAGTTATCAATCATGGCATGTCTTCAATGTAACTATTTTGGTAAGCAGTGAAATTGATGGGCTTAGTTCGGCCTTATTTTATTATTCAAATCCATCTAAAACGACTCCCTCCCCACATTGACCATCCTACTACCCAGGAATGAGCTCAGGCAAGAGTCTGAACCTGCCTCCACTGTGGACAGCCAATCATAATTGGCAGAGGCATTCCCTTTCTTGCAGCTGCTCCCCTTGTGTATGTGTGGCTGCAGGGTATGCCTCCCTTGCTTATGATTGGTTGTACAGTGACAGTTTTTAGACAGTAGTCTGAATTCACCCCTACAGTTCAAAAGTGTCTCCGTTGCTCCTCCATCCTGAGTGGAGACACCTTAAGACAGGAAATGTGTTACTGGCCAAAAAAAGGAAAAAAAAAAGAGCCAAAATTTAAAATAAAAAAAAAAAGAAAAACGAATACAGCCACCACATCTAAGGAAGGGCAAGCTGAAATGCAAGGGGCGTTTAAGGCAAACCGGGACTTTTGAGTTTGTATAATAAAATCAAATTTCAAGGAGTGGAAACTGCATTTATTTTTCTACATACTCCCCTGCTACATTTATACCAGAGTTTAATAGATAAATTCAGATTTTCTAACATGTTACACCCATATTCAGGATGGACAGGCCCAGGGGCGTAACTACAGGGGTTGCAATCGCTACCGGGCCCCATGCTCCAGGGGGCCCGGTAGCAAACCAGTGGGTGAACTTCTAGGATCTCAAAGGTCACACTTGCGACCGGGCCCTGGCATTTCACCACTGTGGGGAGGCCCCAAGATTGCAGGAAGGGGGCCCACTGCAGAACTTGTGAAAGGATCCTGATGCGGGACCATAATAAAAGGCCATGCAATGAGAGTAAAGAGCCCCAGGATTAGTGGGAAGAGCCCCGGGATTGAAGGGAAGGGCCCCGGCCAGGAGTCTGGGGGGCCCTTCATGGTTTCTTGCATCGGGGCCCTGAAGGTTCTAGTTACGCCTCTGGACAGGCCCCAGCACCTCCCACATCTTCTCCACATCTTCTCCACTGCTAGCTGTCACAATTAAAAAAAAAAAAAAGTGTCACTCATTCACAGTGATCTGTGAACAGAAAACGACAACGTCCGGCAGCCTTTGTGGCTGTCAGCTTGTAGTTGTCAATGAACTACCACTTTGCGGTGTCGGGCAGTGGTAGGTCATTGATTCTTCCTGTCAGATTATATCTGCTTGCCCATACGGGATGTACAGGCACACAGATTCACTGGCAGATCTGCTGGAGACCTGCATGTCACCAGCAATCAGAAGATTGCTGGTGCAATGCTTTACAGGCTAAAAAAATAAATAAATGCACATTTTTTACCTGCAAAAAAATGTGCATTTATTATTTTATTCAAAAAAGTAAACTTATTCTTTAATGAATTCCTGGACATCTTCTGCATTGAAAGATTTGTCAGTCCACCTGAACCATCCTAGGACAGCCTGCTTGCAGACACAATTGTTCAAAATTGTTTTTTGGTGGTGGTAAGTCTGCATGCTTATACTGTTTGATGCTCATTTTGATTCCAGAGTGAAATGATGTGCCCAGGTTCCGTCACATGTAACAATGCGATCCAGAAAATCCTGACCTTCCTTGTCAAAGTGCTCCTTCAACGCAATGCAGACTTCAACTCTTCTGTTCCGGTTATAAGCAGAAAGCTGTCTTGGTAACCAACATGCGCTAACTTTTCCACCATGCAAATGTTTGTGAATAATTGTGTTCACTGTTCCTATAGAAAGCTTTGTCTCTTGTGCGATTTCACGACAGGTTACCGACAGACGTACAGCCATCTTTGAAATGTTTACACCATTCAAATGCCTTACTGCGGCTGAGTGTCTCATCATCGTATTGTGCTTGACGTCTTCTGTAGATATCTGCAGGATTTAGACCTTCATTCACAAGAAACGTAGTCATCACATGCTGTTCTGTGCACGCACTAAACATTGTCTGCCATCTTGATTACCGGTCCCTGTACTGGCCTGCAACATGTGCGCTTATCAGTAATAGGACACACCACTGCATGTAGTACCACCACGCTAGCCTCCCTTTTTATAGCTGTAAAATTAAGTCCCGGTTTGACTTGAACACCCCTCGTATATTACATTTTGTTTTTGGGTTTAATATCACTTTAAGGCAGTTAACAACTGAGAATACCACTGCCAAATTCCAATTAACAAAGATAAAACCAAACAATCTGTATGCACCCAGTCGGAGATATATATATATATATATATATATATATATATATATATATATATATATATATATAT
The DNA here is from genome assembly GCF_965119305.1 of Pelophylax lessonae. NCBI lineage: Eukaryota > Metazoa > Chordata > Amphibia > Anura > Ranidae > Pelophylax > Pelophylax lessonae. Next base: position 112,068,103 of record NC_138773.1, on the reverse strand, counting down.
ATATATATATATCTATATCTATCTGCAGTGCAAACAGACCGTCTGACATCTCCTGCCTTTCACCACCTCTCATGCACACAGGCAAAAAAAAAAAAATCCCCATTAGACTTACCCGGTAATGGTATTTCCATGAATCTTCCAGGACAGCTACTTAGAGAGATGATTGGTTCCATTTTTCACCGGAAACACAAATCAGAAACAATTTAAAATGTCCTCCCCTTCCTCTGACCCTCAGTTATTTTGAAGATCAAGTAAACCTCCACCAATGTGCACAAGGCAGAAGAAAAAGAGAGAAAACTCAGTAAACCACCAGCAAGCTACATGTCAGAAATGGTGCCCAAAAATAGCATAGGGAGGGAATCTTGACGCTGACCTGGAAGATTCAAGGAAATATCATTACCAGTAAGTCTAACGGGGGTTTTCCCCCCTTCATCTTCCAGGACAGCTACTTAGAGAGGATAAGCAAGATTCTATACCTTAAGGAGGGATGACAGCCTGCAGCACTTTCCTTCCAAAGGAGAGGTCCTGGCTGGAGAGCATTTGTACTCTATAATGCCTGATGAACGCATTGGAAAACCAAACTGCAGCCCTGGAAATTTCTTACCATGATGCTCCAGCTCTTTCTGCCCAAGACGTGGCCAAAGATCTAGTAGAATGCACCATATTCCTGTTAGGAGGGGCCTGACCTGAGGAAATGGTTTCCCTGATCCACCAAGCAATGGAGCTCCTGGAGGCCCTAGACCCCCTCCTGGACCCACTAAATGAAACTAGAGGCTGAGAGGATGTGCTAAATTTACTGGTCTTTTCTAAATATCAAAGAAGGCATCTTCTAACATCAAGACAACAATCTTTTCTCCTCCTGATTTCTGGGGAGGTACAAAAACTAGGAAGGATTACCTCTTGCTCCCCAACCCCAAAGACTGGCATCTGTGGTAACTTTTACGGGTGACCTCTGTGTCCAAGACCTTCCCCTTTGTAGATGTTCTGGATGTTCCAATCAGGAAAGACCTGGAGAATTTATATTGGAAAGATGAATCATTTAATTCAAGGATCCCTTTCTGCGATCCCAACATCTGGGAAGAAAAGACTGAAAGGGTCCGGACTGCTACTGAGCCCATGGTACTCCGGGGATTGCTGATGTCATGAGACCCAACAACTGCATTATATGATGAGCGGAAGGCTGGGGCAGCAATTTGAAATTCTGTACTGACAGAATGATTTTTGATATTTTTTCTTATGGAAGAGATATCTTCTGCTTTAATGTGTCTATTTGGTAACTCAAGAAGGAGCGAACGTGAGAGGGTACCAGACACGATTTGTCTAGATTTATCTTCCAGTCCAGGTTCTGAAGGGTCTACAAGATACATTCTAGATCTCTTGCTAGCTTTTCTTTTGCAAAGATAAGGAAATCGTCTAGATAAGGAACTCATTGGAAGTAGAAGCTGAATTCTCTCCTTCCTCTAGATCAGACACATCCCTAGAACAAACGGTTTCTAATTCTAGGGGGGGCAGGGATCTAGCCGAAACAGTGGCTAAGGGCTCCTGAACTACCATAGTGGACTTCGAGGTAGAGAGGCCTAGGCCAGCTAGCCTATCACTAAAAAAAAAAAAGGAGACTATCTCCTTCATTGAAGACATTAATTCCTTTACAGAGGCAGCTGACTCTGAACCTGCTACTGAGTAAATATATTTGTCAGATAATATCGTTTTTTAAAACTATCAGGAAGCCTAAACCTACAATTCCCACACTTTTTCTTAAGTGTTTTGCCGGTCTGGGAAAAAAACAAAGAGAAAAGAATAACTTCTACTGATTGTAGATTAATCCTCACACTGGCCCTTATGGCCCCCCTCTCAGAAGGCACACATCTTTGGAACAGTGTTGGAGGAAGAGGCAGCCACTGGGTCAATCAGAGCGGGTGCTCTATCCACAGGGATATCCTCTGTTGAAATCTGCTCCATTGCAAGAAGAGAAACCCCCAGTGTGCACCGCTGGTGAAGGGCCTTGCCAGTCAGGACAGATGTCTGCTAACTGAGCCTGAGGACTCCCTGCAGCAAAAAAATAAATAAAAATCAGCTGGCTACTGGGGAGATAATCACCGTGTCCGGAAGTGTGCCCCGCTACTTCTGGTTTAGAAGTTCTTGGTTTTGGTTCTTGCCACGTCACCGAAAGTGCATCAGCAGAGCAGACGCCATTTTGGTACACCCGAGGTGAAGGAAGCATGAAGAGACGCCCAACATGATCCTCTCCCCATGTGTACCTAGCAGGACGTACCTCGGAGCCGATATGCGAGAGTTGCCCTACCAAATTAAGGCAAGTACCACTGCAAGGGAAGACCCTCTGAGTAATAGGAGGATTACAGTAGACAAGCCAGAACTGGTCTAACACCTGTAACCTAGAGAGGGTGGGGTCCGCCAACCACAGTAACTAGAACCAAGAAAACAACAAACATCACAGTGTGTTTACTCCTGGAGGTCTGGAAACACAAACAAAAACAAAAAAAGAGAGAGGAAGGGGAGGGCTTTTTAAATTGTTTCTGATTTGTGTTTCCTGTAGAAGGCGGGGCCAATCATCTCTCTAAGTAGCTGTCCTGGAAGATGAAGGGGAAAAAAAAAATGATGATTTTACAGGTGTACAACATTTTTTTTTTTTAATTTATCTCTCTAAACACTGTTCTTTGTTAGCCTATGTGGCCAAGCATTCAGATCAGTATTTTACTGTAAGAGCTGCATTTAAAGGGCATTAAAAACACACCAAAACTATGTAAATGTAATCCAACTGACAAAATTAGTTTTTATTCTGGCTGATAGAGTGCATTAAACCTCAACACTACAGTTGCACCGACACTGCTACCGATACTAAGAATTTGTACTCATGCGAATGCTCGGATACCTAAAACTGATCTTTGTGGTGCGATTTGATCCCATATAAAATGAATGGGCTGAAATTGCACTGCAAAGTATTCATATGTGATCTGAACACGAATGCAGCACGATTCCTGTCTGAATCACATCGCCTGCTTCTGGCGACCTCCGATAGACTGGCACAGAGCAGCGTATATGCAGTCACTGATGTTGAACAGGATACACAGCCTGATAACACCTGTCCCTGACCACCTTCGATAGGCTGGCACAGAAAAGATTATACGTGGTCACAGATGTCCAGTATGATACATCAGACACACAGCCTACTATCTCCTATACCTGTCTGCCTCCTATGTACTGGCACAGAGAGCAAAAAGTGTGATGGGCACTCATGCTTGGTATGATGCGCCACCTGACATCTCCTGCCTCTGACAGACTGGCACAGAGCAGCGTATATGCAGTTAGTGATGTCGAGCATGATACCCTAGATACACAGCCTGACAACTCCTGTGACCACCTCTGATAGACTGGCACAGAGCAGATTATATGTGGTCTCTGATGTCCAGTATGATACATCAGACACACAGCCTACCATTTCCTGTCCCTGACGCCTTCTATGTACCGGCACAGAGAGCAGAAACTGGCATGGTCACTCATGTCTGGTTTGATGCACAGCCTGCCATCTCCTGTCCCCGACCACCTCTGACAGACTGGTACAAAGCAGATTGTACATGGGCACTCGTATCTGGAATGACACACAGACTGCCATCTCCTGTCCTCGACCACCTCTGACAGACTGGTACAAAGCAGATTGTACATGGGCACTCGTATCTGGAATGACACACAGACTGCCATCTCCTGTCCCCGACCACCTCTGACAGACTGGTACAAAGCAGATTGTACATGGGCACTCGTATCTGGAATGACACACAGACTGCCATCTCCTGTCCTCGACCACCTCTGACAGACTGGTACAAAGCAGATTGTACATGGGCATTCATGTCTGGAATGACACACAGCCTGCCATCTCCTGACCACCTCCTATGTACCGGCACAGAACAGGAGGGTAGCATGGTCATTTTATGTTAGGTATGATGCACCACCTGGCATCTCCTGTGACCACCTCTGACAGACTGGTACAGAGCACCTTATACATGCTGATGTCCAGTATGACACCCCATACACACAGTCTGCCTCCCTCTTGCTGTGACCACCATCCTATGTCCTGGTATACATGCTGATGTCCAGTATGACACCCCATACAAACAGTCTGCCCCTCTGGCTCTGGCCACCTCTTACAGACTGGTACAGAGCACCTTATACATGCTGATGTCCAGTATGACACCCCATACACACAGTCTTCCCCCTCTTGCTGTGATCACCCTCCTATGTCCTGGTACAGAGCACATTAAACATGGTCCCTGCTGGGATCTCCAAATTGTAACACCCTAGGCCAGGTGTAGGCACCCCCCACTGAGAGGCTAAAGCTCCCTCCTCATACATAGCAGTGTGTTGGAGGAAGGAATAAAGCTGCCCGCAACCCATTATCTCACCATATCTGCCGTGTCTGAGTCCCCCGCATCACTTCCTCTTCTCCCACATTGTGTCAGAGGTGCAGGAGGGGGGGCCGGGGATCCCAATCAGCTGTCTCCCTGCGACGTCCGCACCTCTCCCTCCTCTTCTCCGCCCGTCGTGACGCCACCGGCGCGACCAGCGCACTCCGGGTGACGTCATTAGCTAGAGGCGGAGGGAAGAGAAGGAAAGTGTCCCATTTTCCCGAAGCCCCGCCTCTCAGCGGCAACGTCATGCAGGGGAGGATACCGGTGTGTTTATGTAGGTGAGGTGTGGAGTGAACGTCGCAGTGCGTGTTGCGTCATCAATAGAGGGCGAGCGTAGAGGTGAGAGATGGTGTGTGTTGTGCTGGGTCGCTCTGCATGTGTATGGAGGCTGTAATAGAATATACTGTGCCTGGGGACTGTTCTGAGGGAAGGACTATTAAAGCCCCTTATTACTCCTCAGTGGGACCATTCACTGAATTATGTATGAAGAAAAAAACTTTTTTTTAGCTTTGGAAAGGGAGGGTTAAAAACACCTTTTAGTGTTTGTTTTTTTTATTAACTCGATTAGTTTTCAATTGCTCAATTTTTCTAAATGCCAACATGGGAATAGGCTTTAAAATATATATTACTGTGCGTGTATATATAATTTTTTTTTCTTCTTTTTTTTTTTTAAGAAGAGAATAAAAATTGGTGGGACTTTAAATGAGGCACATGATGCTGTGTGCCTCCATCCCTAATCATATGAATATAAAAGGAGAAATGGGGGGGGGGGGGGGGTTGGGACTTTAAATGAGGTGTGTAACTATACTGGTTGGACTGGTTGGTAACATATAACATGTATATTTGACTGCCAAAGACAGAAAAATATGTATAAAGCCATATAATTGAAAAATCAATTCCAAGTTATAAATATAGGTAATACATATTATAAACAATGATAAGACATCATGGTTAGAGCTGTACAAAGACATTAGTCACAGATTAGAAACATGTAGTATATATCATAGTTGGAGCCATGTCAAATAAAAAGAAAGAACATAAAATCATATGTCCATAAAAACAAACCATAAGTCCATAAGTGAGATCATAGCCCACTGGCGTGGGTGTAGCCATCGTGAGCTGATTACGAGTAAATCTAGTTGAGATGAGATACACGGTAATGAGTAAAAACGATATGTATAACACCTAAAATAAAGCTATTGCGTCTATTGTGCTCAATGCGTTTCGTGACATTATTGTCACTTCCTCAGGAGCGGTGCAATCGATATGATTCAGCTCAACAGTCTTAGCATATGTGTGGGGGTGGGACCAAACGGTAGCAGTCAAATATACATGCTATATGTTACCAACCAGTATAGTGACACACATTTAAAGTCCCAATTTTCCTACCCCTCTTTTCCTTTTATATTCCTTTTTTTTTTTTTTTTATTATAAAGTAAGGGAGGGTTATAACCCCCAAGGTTCATTTTGGCCCATTGGGGAGATTTCCCTTCACTTCCTGTCCCATAGCCAGGGCAGGATATATTTTATGTTTATGAGACTGGAGGATAAAATGATGGTAGTTCCACATTTCTGCGTTGCACAATATTATTGCAATGGCTTCTGAAGTTCACATGTTTAGTAAGAAATACATTTAAGTTATTTTTAGGGCACACAAAAGCATTATATTACTAATTTTTGGTAAAATATAAAGGGTGAGGCTGTGCTGAGTAAATAGATATCTGACATCAAGACTTAAAGGAGATGTACCAAAGCTCGTTTGGCTGTACATCTCCTATGGATCACTGGTTTGCAGTTAGTTCTGCACTCCTGTGACCCATTTTCAGCAGACAGTTGTCTGAAGTCCGCTCTCTGCTGACCTCACATATGTCAGTCCAGGCACCGCGTCATCACAACCACGGAGTCCGGATCCGTCAGATCCCTGGACCGTTACCCACCTCAGCCTCTCAGTGAGCACTGCTCTCTTTTGTTGCCAGTGGTTTAGACATTAATGGCTGGGTGTGGAAGTATTTTGAGGGGACAGCAAATTTACACTGTTATACAAGCTGTACACTCACTACTTTACATTGTAACAAAGTGTAATTTCTTCAGTGTTGTCACATGAAAAGATATAATAAAATATTTACAAAAATGTGAGGGGTGTACTCACTTTTGTGAGATACTGTACATTGGTGGCAGCAAAAGGATAAATCCAAGAGCATGATTTACAAGCCGTGAGCTTGTTCCCTTTTGTTGTCCTGATGCAAAGGACACATCTTTGGTGGCAAAAGTTTTTAAAATGAGAATAATGATGTAAAATAATACAGTTTCAGGTATTGCCTTCGGACAAAATTTCTGTTGTTGGGCATCCTCAGTATCACTATTTAAATTCCCAATGCAGACCAAGCAGAGGTCTATGCATTGCTGGGCTAGGTTCACACCTATGTGTTTTTTCAGTGCGTTTTCAGTTTTGCAGAAGTGCACTACAGGCGATTTAACATGGTTTCCTATGAGTAATATTCACAGCTCTGCTTTTTCCACTGGTGTGTTTTTTGGAAAGTATCGGGAACTTTTTTTTTTTTCCCACAGCCGGTTGCGTTTTTGGTTCCGTGGACTTCAATGGAAATGTAGTGGAAACACAGACGTTACGTTTTTGATGCGTTTTCTCTGCACTTTGCATTTTTCACCTGCATGACAACAAACCCCCTCCCCTCTAACAACAAACTTCCCAGACTACCCCCCAAAAAAAAAAAAAAAAAAACAGGAAGTTCCTTCCTACAAGCAAAATGGTGAGGATTGAAGTATTGATCAGTCTGGGGAGGCCAAGACTATTTTTACAGTTCTATGGATCCAGACCATAAAAACCATTTAAAACAGGAGAAGGGATGGCTGGAGATTGCACAGGAGATATATCCAGCATGGGAGAAATTCTCAAAGAAGCAAAAAGAATCTTAAATGTAAGTGGCTGTACCTATGCAAGTTTAAATGTACACTTTTTGTTACTTTAAATGCATTGATAGTAATCATTTTTATCATTATTAGTCTCTAAACTGTGGCACTTTACTTTTTTGTTTTATCTGGCCCTTGGTGCACTATTTCATCCACTAACTCCAAAAAGGAACGCTTTCCACTACACCTATGTAGAACTGCCCCCTTGAGGACAGCTGGTAAACACACTTCCGGGTCCCCCCTGGGTTACCATTAGCAACATTGGCATTCACAGATTAACACTTTACTTCTTTGGCTCAGTCAATGATCAGTCCAGGGGTATGTAATTGTTTTTGGTGTTTTATTTTAAATAGGGATGGGAGAAGGGAAAAGTGGGATACTCCAAATTGAACTATTCCCAATGGATGAGGACTCCTATCTGAAGATGCAGCCAGCTGCAGATTCACCTTGCCATTAGATGAATTTAGGTCCAGTCTCTGTTCAGACGACTTAGGTAGATTATCTCCGGGATCCCTGCCTAGTATCCCCTTTCACTCCACAGACTGACACCTGTCCTCGGACTATCCTACACCGGGGTGGCACCCCTCAGGTCAGGCCCCTAGACACGGTCCCCTGTACTCACGGTAGGGATCGACCGATATCGGTTTTTCGTTGCCGATACCGATATTTTGGCCATTGCATATCGGTATCGGCCGATATTTTGTACATTTGAAGTTTTGCAAAATAAACACAAATCTGTTACTGAACATGTTAATGTTTGTTTATTAACTTTTTTAACATTAAGGGCTCGTTCTTCACAACTTAACTGCATGAAAACTGATAGGAAAACTGCACTTGCAGGGACATCAGTTTCACATCATCTGATTGTGAATGATGCATAAACTGCTGCAGTTCATCATCCAGGTTCATTATTGCAGATTCAGAAGAATCCTCGGCCCTAATAAAACACTGAAAATGTCATGATCAATTCGACCACGATGAAGAAGATTCTCTTCTGTTTGTTGTCTTTTTGGACATGTTTCTGTTTCTGCAGCATGCTGCGCTTTCAGATTATACAAATGCTGTTCTGGACTTGTCTTTTAGGCAGGAACCTCCTGTTGAATATCTTATGTCAGCCATTGTTTTGCCTTGGCCAATACATCATCAGAAGAGAAAGCATAGTTCTTGTATCGAGGATTCAAAAGACTTGACAGCACAACATTTTTATTCTCTTCATGCTTCTCAAAACTTCTATCAATCAAAGCTCTCTGGCTTGACAGACCATCATTTGAAAGTTGGAGGGTGTTGTGTGCCATGACACTGAGGTCGGACATATCAGCAAGCCTCATTCCTTTACGCATGTTTGCTCCGCTGTCTCGAAGGAGCACAAGCATCACTCTATCTTTGGTGATTCCCCATTCTTCAAGCATGCCTAAAAACATTTCTCTACTGTACTCCTCAGTGTGGGATCCTTGCATCACTTTTGTATTCAAGACCAATTGAAGGGGCATGTAAGATTCATTAGTGACTCTGTTTGTCCTCCTCCTGACCAGCAGTCAGTCATGAATGAGAGTGAGTTGCCAGCATTCTCTGGTTGCAGCATAGCCATTACTTTCTCTACGACCTTTTGGTGAATCTTTCCCAGCATTTCGGTTTGATAATACTTCTCACTCTTCGGTGTGTACCTTGGCTCAAGTATGGACATCAACCTCTTAAATCCTGAGTCAGGCACCATTGTAAATGGCTGGTTATCAGTGACCATCATCTCTGTGATTACTCATCTTCAATCTGAATCTAGACTGTGACACCTGTTTTTTTTTCTGAAACATATCTTTTATTGTAGCCTGGGATAATGGAGGAGGTATTTCAAAATCACATTGATATTCATTTTGGTTTTTCTGTGCTGCATGATATAATTCAATATGATGAACTCTTAGATGGGCCCAAAGATGTGACGTATTTTTGCAGTTACTGATCCCATGCTTATATTGTTTGTGCATGTGTTGCACACTGCTGCTTTTCCTAGAGATGGTTGAGACGAAAAAATTGTCACAGACCACACTTTTACTTTTTCTGTCTTCATCCATCTCCATTGCAATTTGAAAGAGACAATAAGGTTAAAAAAATGGCTGGCTGGCTGCTGGCACCCTGCCCTGCTGTGGGTGGCTTGCTGGCATCCTGTTGTGGGTCGGTGGCTGATGCCTGGCAGTGTGAGTTGCTGGCTGGCACCCTGTTGTGGGTCGGTGCCTGGCAGTGTGGCTGGTTGGCTGGTACCCTGTTGCGGGTCGGTGGCTGACGCCTGGCAGTGTAGCTGGCTTGGTGTCACCCTGTGGTGGGTGGCTGGATTGGTGTCACCCTGTGGTGGGTGGCTGGCACCCTGCTGTGGCTGGCTGAGGTCAGGGCCTTTGGGTGGCTGGCTGGCTGGCTGGCACCATGACCAGACTGCAGCTGCACACACTGTCCGAGGCTGTCTGAAGCGTGGGAGGCGGTCTTAGAAGGCAGAACGTGTCAAATTATAGGCCCACGCGTGGAGACACATGAAGCAACACACGCAATGATGTCACGTGGGCGCCACGTGCAATATCGGTAACTTCCGGGCCCGATTCCGATATATCGGGGAAAATGCATATCGGGCCTCGATATATCGACCTTGCCGATAATCGGTCGATCCCGAACACAATACTGTTTTTTGAGGGTCTCCAGTGTCTTTACCCCTCCAGTCAGTTCTCCTGGACCTCCTGGGTTCAGTTCTTTTCCTGTGGTCCCCAGGCCACTGCTACAGAGGAGGAGGAGTCAGCTGTCACCCTACCTCCAGGCCTCTGCTCACCAGTCAAAGACCTCGCAGCACATGTGCTCCTGGCTTTTATACAGTATCCCATAATGCACCGAGACAGCCAGTCTCTACCAATCACTGGGACTGTATCAAGGCCTGTGTACTTATTGGTCAGGTTTCCACCCACTGTCCAACATGCCTCACTATTGGACCAGTGTGGAAACACTATCTAGACTCAATGAATCACACACTGAGCGCACCTAGATCCTGCTCTCTGGTAGGCGAAAAGCAATTTTCCTGCTGCTCCTCTGATAGGCAGACAGAGCCAAAACTATACTGTCTCACTAGCACCTACCTAGGAGGGTGCTACACTTATCCTCCCAATGACACCAAAGATGGGGCGCTATTCTTTCCACTGACCTCAAGGATGAGGCATTGTTTAGTCCCACTGACACCGACACATTTTCTACTCCCAATGGCCACAAATCTGGACTCTAAAAATTATGAAGGCGAGTAAACTGGCCCTTTGTTTAAAAAGTTTGGAGACCCATGCATTACTTGCATGCACAATGCCAACCAAGAAAGGCTGTTCATTGCCTTCTCTTTAGTACACATGTATTAGGCAAAGGTAGACGGGGAGGCTGATGAGTTGGGCAGTGTAGATAAACGCATACCTACAAATCGCTCATGAATCCATTGTATGTTTTAACACAATTTTTTTTCCCTTATTTAAAAATAAATAACAAACGTATGCTTATACTTAAAATAAGACATGGAAATTTGGCAAACAAAATATTCAGAAATGAACACAAGATACATTTCATTGCCAAAAGCACACTCTGCTGCTTTCCTGGCCCTAGTGAGGTGAAAATTCAAACACCCTTCTATGTACGTTCAATTAGTGGCTGGAAAAGGGCCTTGGAAGGTGCTCACCTAGAGCAAATGCTTCAACTCCAACACAGACATAAGACATAGCAGGACTCCTTGTTCCTGAGAGAGGACTGTTCGCTGGTAGGCCCAGTCTATTTTGTTGCAGCAGCTGTCCAACAGATGAGTGTTAAATACTAGAGTTGCTGCCATTGGACCCTATATCAGTATTAATGAAACAATAATTGGCATCTGCCACTGCAAACAACTCATAAAAAAGGTTTTTCTTTTAATTGTCAAAAGTGCTGCTACTGGCTTAATTATGCATTTCCTATCTTATCGCTTTCTTGCATTTGGGAAAAATGCAGCACTCCCAGAACACATGAGCTGTCTTAGACCATTGTTCCGCTGTTGGTTTCTTGAAGACCACATCCTTCAGTACGTACTAGTATGTAGATTTGCCAACCATAAACTCAAAATGAAGGCTCGAAAGAGAATGTCCAGTTGCAAGATATCTGAAATTAAAAAAAAAAAAAAATGCTTTTATGTTTTGCAGTAAAAGAGTTAGAAACTAGATGATTGAGCGACAAGGACAGTTCTAACAAGAACTTAAAAAAACAAACGAAGCGTAAGGAGTTGTTCAGAAGCAAAGACGTTTACTCCCTACATGTATGCCAAGGACCTAGTGTTCCTAAAACTGGTTCTTGGGATGAGAAGATAAGCTAGGATCATTGGATAGCTGTAATCTGTGTATATTTTTAATTAAACTAACTTAAAATTAATCAAACATTTTTTTGGTTTAGATTTGCAGCACAGACACCTGCTGGGACCAATCACAGGATCGTGATGAACAAGACCCTGAGGAAGGTCCATCTGTGCTAACACTGGAGATCCCAACTACAGGTTCTTTTACTTCATGGATTGCGGAGATGATGGTTGAGGAGGAGGAGAGGGAAGCTGCTTCTCCATCTTGCACAATGCTCATCAGCTAGGCATATTGTCAACATTTTTTACATGTTTTATGAACTAATCAGCAGGTTTAAAACCAATATGCCACTCTCGCAGCAATTTGCTAATATCCAAGTACCATTTGATGAACCGGTACCTCCAGAGCTATAGGGGGAGATGCAGATAGCACTGATGCAATGCATAAATCTTTTATGCCCCTTAGGCCTCTCACTCAACCCCTCCCACTCTTCTGAATGATCCAAGTTCATTGTGTCTCACTTATAATTTTGAAGATACCAAATGTTGTGACTATGCTTGATGTTACTATGTGTTCTGCTATATATATATATATAAAATGAGCCACTTCCCGCAATTTTTTCTTGATATCAAGCATAGCCTAGGTGACAGGAGGAAGAACTACAGTTATTTATTTTTTTACATTTTTGGATAATTTTAATGTTTTTTTGTTTTTTGTGACTTGATTAAAAAAAAATACTACTGCTTACGTAATCTTTTTTTCATACAGTGGTATTTATAAACTTCAAAAATATATATATTTTTAATTACAAATTTACCTGTGTCTTATTAATTATAACGTCAATGTGATTATTAGCCTTTCAACTGGTGGAATACTGCTCCTGAAGAGAATGTGTTCTGTTGCTCCAGCTTGCCTCTGAGTAAATCCAAAAATTCTTTAAAAAAATAAAAATAAAGGGTTGGTGATTAAAAAAAAAAAGCAGGAAAAAAGGTTAGTAAATACCTACAACACAATAGGGGGGATTTACTAAAACTCGTGTGCAAAATCAGCTTCCATGTTTTATTGTCCGAGCTTAATTTAACAACCTGAAGTTAGCTGATTGGTTACTATGTGCAGCTGCACCAGATTTTGAGTGCTCCACTATTGGTAAATCTCCCCCACTGTCACCTATGCAAGTACCTGTTCATAAAGCTATTTTTTTTTTTTTTTGGTACTGTACTTAAGCGATTACAGTATCCCCTTATGCACTCCTCTTTTTACAGACGTCCGTGTGTACATGAAAAAACATTGTCTCTCTCGACTGTGGCGCTTCAGTACCGGGTATTACTCCAGTGGCTGACGGTGTGCCGCCAGGCACATCTGGGACCATCTCTGAGGCTTGCACTGCCACTTCCTATATATTGGCCTTTTTCTGTTGTTAATGTGTATTGTTGTGCTCCACTTTTCCAGATTGGTTATGTACGCACTTTATTTGTGACTTTGTTTGCACTGTTTGCTGATGTTCTTTCACTGTTTCTGACTTTTTAAATAAACCTATTTGAAAAAGACAAAACAAAAAATGTTTTTCTCATGCTCAGAGGTCTTCGTACATGACCCTGAATTGGCCTCTCTGTTCCCTATTGACAATCACTGAATGCACCCAATATCTTCGCCTCTTTTAGCAAAATTACAGGAATAACTGTGGCTGCAGTGAGAAATAAGGACATTGCAGCCATGATAGTCAAAGCAACACCACACGCAAACCGGGAGGATTTAGAAAGTAAAAATGCAATCTGACACCCTATGACATCAAAGCAGTGATTTTTTTTTTCCAATTGGCCAAAAAATACCCTGCAAAAATAAAATGCACCAGAAAAATGACTAGCCTAAGTCTAGTTCTGATCCTGACGTCCCCTGTGGTGGCGTGGTTATGCGGCGACACTATGATACTTTATATCCCAATGGCTGGTTATATCCCAATGACTGGATTTTACATAAGTGTTAATGCCAACCATGAGAGTGGGAGGAATTGCAATGTGGTGAGTGCATACCTGCTAGGGAGAGGGATCACCACTGCATGCGAGGTGGGGTGTGATTGATATTTATCTTAATGGGAGAAGATTTCAGCACTTTTGCTTTGTATTATTTTGGTGGACTTTATGGACTTTTGGTTCTTAGGTGAAAGCCTATAATAAAGTATAAATCCCAGCGCCGCTTTGGAGTGAGAATTTGTTTACACTAAGTACTGCTGTTCATTTTTTTGTTTTTCAACTTTAGTTCCAATTTAAATGTAGTCCTGTGGCATCAGCAACACCCAAAGGGAAAAAGGGGAAGTCCTCTACTTTTAACCCCTGCCTACCGAGTCCTGGCGTCCCTTTACAGGATCTTTAAGCCTAGGAGGTGGCAAGGACTGCCCATGTGATGTCTGTGATTGGTTACCACAGTGCCAACATAATTAGGAGCCAATCCAGCTGGCTCCCAACCATTACAAGAGACTGTGAACTGTTTGACCGAAACCTTGGATGTCTTATATGTGGCATGTGGGCGTAATATGCTTTACATGGGCAGTAAAAGATAGAGATGCTGTCCCTTTTATACTAAGAATGTCCACAATGATTGCATGTGAAAGTACAGTTATAATGCTTACCAGGTTCACCTATGTTTCACTATACTTCAGAGCAACAGCATCTGACAGTTTAGGGAGTGCTGGATATCTGCACCTGCAACACACACTGGGCTCTTCCCCTAATTTACTAGTATAGAACCATAATGGAGGCACGGACATTCAGCACTCCTGGAAGTGTCTAATGCTGCATTAGTGGAACAGAGGAGAGGTAGGAAACATGGCCCACTGGAGAGGATAGTACAGTATAATATTGTTTGCCTTTGATCCCTTAATCTTGTGTTTTTGTTTTAATCTAATACGATTTAACCACTTGCCAACCAGGCCAATTCTGATATTTCTCTAAAAATCATATATTTTTTTGCTAGAAAATTACTTGGAACCCTCAAACATTGTTTTTCAAGCAGAAGCCCTAGAGAATTTAGTGGTGGGTATTACAATTTTGTATGTCTCACGGTATTTGCACTTAAATGAATTTCAGTGAACATAAACACAATAGAATACCAACTTTTGCTAAAATGTAAAAGAGGTCATGCTGAGTAAATGGATACCTAACATGTCACACTTTTAAATTGTGTACGCCCCTGGAACGGCACAGAACCAAAAAAAAAAAAAATAGGCGATACTTTTGAAGACTTTACAGATTATTTTTATTATAATATTTTTTAATGCTGTGCCTTTTTTTTTTTTTCCGAATTACCTTTATTACTATCTCAAGGGATAAACAACATGGGCTGTGACAGGTCCTCTTTATTGCCGACCAGGCCTTTTCTGGCACTTTTTGTTTACAAGATAAAATCAGTATTTTTTTTGCTAGAAATGCTAGATTTTTATGTCGCACAGTATTTGGCAGAGGTTTTGCAAAAGCAGTTTTTTTTTTTTTTTTTAAATAAATACATCTGAATTAAAATAAACCACACACTATAGTTACCCCATTTTTTTTCTATAATGTGAAAGTTAAAATTACTCCAAGTAAATCGATACCTAACCTGTCACGCTTTAAATTTACGCATGCTCGCGGAATAATGAACAACTACGGTACCTAAAAAATCTCCATAGGCGATGCTTTAACCGCTTCCATACAGAGCAGTTAGACCCCCTTCCTGCCCAGACCAATTTTTAGCTTTCACACTTTGAATGACAATTGCTCAGTCATGCTACACTGTAACCAAACAAAATTTTTATCATTTTTTCACACAAACAGAGCTTTCTTTTGGTGGTATTTGATCACAACTGGGAGTTTTTTTTTCGTGATATAAGCAAAAAAAGAGCAAAAATTTTGAAAAAAAAACACTTTTTTTTTTAGTTTCTATTATAAAATTTTGCAAAAAATTAATTTTTCTTCATACATTTGGGCCAAAATTTATAATGCTACATATCTCTGGTAAAATTAACCCAAATTAGTGTATATTATTTAGTCTGTGTGAAAGTTATTGAGTCTAGAAGCTATGGTACCAATTACTGAAAATTGATCACACCAGATGTACTGATGGCCTATCTCCTTTCTTGAGGCCCTGAAATGTCAGGACAGTACAAATACCCCCAAATGACCCATTTTTTGTAAAGTAGACGGTCCAAGGTATTTAGTAAGAGGCATGGTGAGTTTTTTGAAGTTATAATTTTTTCCCACAATTCTTGGGAAAATGAAGAAGAAAATGTTTTTTTTTTTTCCCAAAACGTTGTCAATTTATAAGCTATTTCTAACACATAGCATGTACACAGCAAAAATAACACCCCAAAATTAATTCTGCTACTCCTTCTGAGTATGGTGATACCACATGTGTGAGACTTTTACACAGCCTGGCCACAAAAAGAGACTCCACGTCCAAGTAGCACCATAAGGCATTTTAGGAGCATAAATACACATAAAACTTTCTTACTACCTATCACACTTTTCAAGGCCCTAGAGCACCAATACAATGGAAAAGTCCACAAAATGACCCCATTTTGGAAAGCAAACACTCCAACGTATATTCTATGAGGCATTATGGGTCCTTTGAACATGTCATTTTTTTCCACAAGTTTTTGGAAAATGTGGGAAAAAAAATTTTTTTTTTTTACACAAAGTTGTCAATTTATAGGATATTCCTAACACCTAGCATGTACATAGCAAAAATGACACCCCAAAATACATTCTGCCACTCCTCCTGAGTATGGCAATACCACATGTGTGAGACTTTCTCACCGCCTAGCCATATAGAGGGGCCCAACATCCAAGGAGCATCATCATGCATCCTAGCCACTTGCCTAGGCCTGTTTTTGACATTTGGTGTTTACAAGCTAAAATCAGTTGTTTTTGCAAGAAAACTACTTGGAACCCCAAAACATTATATATTTTATTTTAGCAGAGACCCTAGAGAATAAAATGGAGATTATTGCAATATTTTTTATCACACCGTATTTGCGCAGCGGTCTTCCAAACGCATTTTTTTTGGAAAAAAATCACTTTTTTGAATTAAAAAATAAGAAACCAGTAAAGTTAGCCCAATTGTTTTCCATAATGTGAAAGATAATGTTACGCCGAGTAAATAGATACCCAACATGTCATGCTTCAAAATTGCGCACGCTCACAGAATGGTGACAAACTTTGGTACTTAAAAATCCCCATAGGCGACACTTTAAAAATGTCTACAGGTTGCTATCTTAAGCCCCGTACACACGTACCGATGGTCGGCTTACAAATGTTCCTCTTTTCTCCCCGGGATGTCGGTGTCTGCTGAAAAGTGCAAAGACAGCACAAGGACAGCACAAGAATTTTGTCCGCCGACTGCAGAAGTGATGTCATGTAATGGTTAACTTTCCCTGTGTTTTCTATTTTCTGAGCATGCCCAGTCTTGCAAATCTGCGGTCTGTCGGCCGAATTGTGTACTGACAGGCGAACAATCGTCCGTTCTGGTGTCGGCATACAAATATTTTCATGTTTGCAAGAAAGACTTTTGTCCGCGGATTGTGCGCAGACATCTGTCGGAGGCACCATACTAACACGCGTACAATCGGCAGATCCTTCGTCCACCGACGTTTGTATGCCGACGATCGGTACGTGTGTACGGGCCTTTAGAGTTAGAGGAGGTCTAGGGCTCAAATTATTGCCCTTGCTCTAACGATCGTGAGGATACCTCACATGTGTAGTTTGAACACTGTTTACATATGTGGGCGGGGTTTCCGTATGCGTTCGCTTCTGCGCGCGAGCTCACGGGGACAGGGCGCTTTTAATTTTTTTTTTTTTTTTTACTATTTATTTTATTTATTATTTTTTATTTTTACACTGTTTTTTAAAAAAAAAAAAAAAATTGATCATTTTTATTTCTATTACAAGAAATGTAAACATTACTTGTAATAGAAAAATGCACGACAGGACCTCTTTTTTGTGAGATCTGGGGTCAAAAAGTCCTCAGATCTCACAAGTACAAAAAAAAAAATTAAATAAAATGAAAAAAAAAAAAGGGACCTTTAAACTGGTTGCTAGGCAACGACTTTTGCCGTAGCTCCGGTCCTCCAAGACCATAGAGTCGAGTGAGGGCAAGCTTGCCCTCACTCGACATCCTGTCTGTGAGGATCCGGGACCGGATAGTTTTCCCCGCTGCCGGCAGGTCCGGTAAGCGGGGAATAGGACCAGAATGCGGCGGGAGGGGGGGGGGGGCACCTCTTCCGCCACCCCGGAAGGGTGATCCCACGGCGAATCCGCCGCTGGGACCACCCTTATTGGAAAGCCAACTGTCCACCGTTTAAAAAAATACCAGGGTTATGGCAGCTATCTGCTGCCATAACACCGGTATTTAGGTTTAAACGGAGGACGTATATAAACCTTTTTGGACTTCGACATGGTGGCTGTATGAAGGGTGATAGGTACTCGGGTACTTTGCTGGGCAGGTGACAGGTACTCTGGTACTGATGAGCAAGTGGCAGGTACTCGAGTACTCCGATAGGCAGGTGACAGGTACTCGGGTACTCTTATGGGCAGGTGATAGGTACTGATGAGTAGTACTGATACTGATAGGTGATACTGATACTGTACTGATGGGTACGGATGATCAGTACTGATAGGTGATAGGTACTGATGAGCAGGTGGCAAGTACTCAGGTACTTCAGGTGTGAGGTACTCTGATGAGCAGGTGGAAGGTACTCGGGTACTCTGATGGGTAGGTGACAGGTACTCGGGTACTCCGATGACGGGTACTCCGGTGACAGGTACTCAAAGTACCCGAGTACCCGTCATCAGAGTACCCGTCATCAGAGTACCCGAATACCCGTCATCAGAGTACCCGAATACCTGTCACCAGCCCATCAGAGTACCCGAGTATCTCTCTGTATCCCATCAGAGTACCCGAGTACCTGTCACCAGTCCATCAGAGTACCCGAGTACCTGTCATCAGAGTACCTGATGGGCTGGTGACAGGTACTCGGGTACTTTGATGGGCTAGTGACAGGTACTCGGGTACTTTGATGGGCTAGTGACAGGTACTTTGATGGGCTAGTGACAGGTGCTTTGATGGGCTAGTGACAGGTGCTCTTTATTGGGGGGGGGGGGGGGCAATCAGTGTGTTTGGGGTGCACTGTATTTGGTAACTAGCTGTTACCACAATCTCCTCCTCACACAGGATCAGTGTGTGAGGAGGAGAACACGGTGACAGCTAGTTACCGTGTTCTCTGTTGACATTTGTGACCGGCTGTGATTGGACACAGCCGGTCACGTGGTAAAGAGCCAATTTCATTGGCTCTTTACCTAGATCGGGGATGGGCTCTGTCCGAGGGACGAGCCTCGTCCCCGATCGGCGTGCTGCGCCCCCAGGGGGCGTGCATTGAGAAGGGAACGAGCGGCTCGCGCTGGAGCCGCTCATGTGATCGCGCTGGAGCCGCTCATGTGATCGGCTGTGATTGACACAGTCAATCACGTGGTAAACAGCCAATTGGCTGTTTACCGTGATCGGGGTTGGGCTCAGTCCAAGGGACGAGCCCTACCCCCGGGGGCGCGCGGTAGCGGGGAGATCCGGGCGCCGTCATATGACGTCCTCCCGGATCGAGAAAGGATTCCTGCCGCCGTCATTTTACTATGGCGCAGTATGGAAGGGGTTAAACTCCTTTTACAGGTTACCGGTTTAGAGTTAAAGAGGAGGTCTAGCACTAGAATTATTGCTCTTGCTGGAATGTTCACAGCGATAGCTCATATGGTTTGAATATCATGTTCATATTCGTGCGCAACTTACATATGCTTTCGCTTCTGCGGCAGAGGGATGGGGGTGCTTTTACATTGTTTTATTTTTATTTTTTTATCACTTTTATTCCTATTACAAGGAATGTAAACCTCCCTTGTAATAGAAATAAGGATGACGGTCCTCTTGGAGACTATGGTTCTCTATGGAGAGATCTGGTATCAAAAAGTCCCCATTCTCTTCTTTTACCTGTAAAAGAGATCAAACCATATTTTTTTTATTTTTGATCTTTCGCTTGAAAAACAAAAGGAAAATAATTCTTCCAGCCTGCGCCGGAAGTGATGTCATGATGTCACTCAGAACCTCCAAGGCCATAGAGTCGATCAAAGAGTGTAGGGCTGAAACAACTAATCGACTAAATCGATAATAATCGATAATTACAATCGTTGTCAACGATTGTCATTATGGATTAGTTGCTCCGTCGATTAGTTGTGCTGCTTTGTGAAGTTTCCC